>NC_079196.1:202531932-202831932 GCF_029499605.1 Hyla sarda | reverse complement strand
CTGCCGCAGCAAGTCCATCCTGCTTCGCGGCGGGCTCTGGTGAAGACCAGCGGCGTCTTAGATTCCGCTCCCTGGTGCGGCTCTCTACATCTGCCACGCGGTGCTCAGCGGATCCACCTCCAGTCTTCTCCGGTGAGTGTCACAGCAAGATCCGGCCATGGATCCCGCCAAGGTGCCTCTTCCCAGCATCGCGGATCTCTCTACTGTGGTGGCTCAGCAGTCCCAGCAGTTGGCACAGCAGGCTCAACAACTGAACCAATTATCCGCCATGATGGAGCAGCTCCTCACCATGCAGCAGCAGCAGCTTCAGCAGCCGCAGCCACGGCAACCCGTTCCCGAGCCTGCTCCTGGACCTGAGCCTCCAGCTTCTGCTCTCGGTCCCAAGTTGCGACTCTCCCTGCCCAACAAGTTTGAGGGTGACTCCAAGGCGTGCAGGGGTTTTGTGTCCCAATGCTCCATGCATATAGAATTAATGGCAGATCAGTTCCGTTCGGAACGGGCCAAGGTGGCCTTCGTCCTCAGTCTTCTTTCTGGAAGAGCCTTGGCCTGGGCCACCCCTCTTTGGGACAAAGGCGACCCTATTACATCGGACCTGCAAACCTTTCTTACCGAGTTCCGGAGCGCCTTCGAGGAACCTGCCCGAGCCTCTTCCGCCGAGTCTGCCCTCTTGAACCTTTGTCAGGGAGATTCGTCAGTCGGTGATTACGCCATCCAGTTTCGCACCCTAGCGTCTGAACTGGACTGGAATGAACCGGCACTGTGTGCCACCTTCAAGAAGGGCCTGTCTAGTAGGGTCAAGGATGCCCTGGCCACTCGTGACCCCCCCTCTTCTCTTCAGGATTTAATCCATTTGGCTACCCGCATCGATGTCCGTTTTGCGGAGAGGCAAGGGGAACTCCGCCAGGAGCGTCAGCAGCCAAGACCACGTCGCTTCCCTAGGCTGGCTCCGGTATTACAACACCCACCGGAGGCCCCCTCATCTTCTGTTGTTGACGAGCCCATGCAAGTGGACCGGGCCCGTCTTACCCCTCAGGAAAGAACCCGTCGCAGGGAGGAGAATCTTTGCCTTTACTGTGCCAGCCCAGAACACTTCTTGAATCGTTGCCCTCTCCGTCCTCCTCGCCAGGGAAACGCTCACACCTAGGAGACGTAGGAGAGGCGACCCTAGGTGAGAGGAACTCCTCTCCCCGCTTGAATATCCCAGTTCAGATCACTTCTTCGGGTAATACCTTTTCTGTTTCCGCTCTTGTGGACTCTGGTTCTGCCGGCAATTTTCTTTCCGCTCACCTAGTTTCTAAGTACCGCCTTCCTGTCTCTCGGCTCACTAAACCCTTGTACATATCTTCCATCAGTGGGGAGTGCCTTAATACCGCAGTGCTTGAGGTGACTGCTCCACTCGAGATGCAGATTGGGGTCTTTCATAAGGAAAGGATCGTCTTCTACGTTCTACCTCACTGCACTTCTGATGCTCTCCTGGGTCTTCCTTGGTTGCAGCTTCATGCCCCACTCTTGGACTGGCGCTCCGGAGAGGTTACTCGTTGGGGTCCGGATTGCCACAACCGTTGCCTGAAATCGGTTCAACCTAGATTCCCTCCTCCCACTTCTGTCTTACCTGGCCTTCCTGTCCACTATCGTGAATTTGCCGACGTTTTTTCTGAGCAGCAAGCGGAGTGTCTACCTCCTCACCGTCCCTATGACTGCCCTATCGACCTCCTGCCAGGCACCTCTCCTCCTCGGGGTAGGATTTATCCACTGTCCGCGCCCGAGACCAAGGCCATGTCGGATTATATCCGGGAGAACTTACAGAGGGGATTCATCCGAAAATCTTCCTCCCCTGCGGGAGCCGGCTTCTTCTTTGTGGAAAAGAAGGACGGTTCGCTACGCCCCTGTATTGATTATCGAGGGTTGAATAAGATCACTATTAAGAATCGGTATCCTCTTCCACTAATTTCCGAGCTCTTTGATCGCTTACGCGGAGCTAAGATCTTCTCGAAGTTGGATCTTCGAGGTGCCTATAACTTGATTAGGATCAGAAAGGGGGACGAATGGAAGACTGCATTCAATACCCGAGATGGACACTATGAATATCTTGTTATGCCTTTCGGCCTGTGTAACGCACCAGCAGTTTTTCAGGAATTCGTCAACGACATTTTCCGGGATCTCCTGTACTCCTGTGTTGTCGTCTATCTCGACGACATTCTCATCTTCTCCCCCAGTTTAGAGGTTCACCGGACCCAAGTACGCCAAGTTCTTCGTCGCCTGAGAAGCAACCATCTTTATGCCAAACTCGAAAAGTGCCTCTTTGAGAAGACCAGCCTCCCATTTCTTGGTTATGTCATCTCTAGCCAAGGGCTTCGCATGGACCCAAATAAATTGTCCGCTGTTCTGAACTGGCCTCAGCCTTCTGGATTAAAAGCTATTCAGCGCTTTTTGGGCTTTGCCAACTATTATCGGCAGTTCATCTCACATTACTCTACGCTAGTAGCACCCCTTGTGGCTTTGACTAAAAAGGGAGCGGACCCCAAGTCTTGGCCTCCCCCTGCCGTGGAAGCCTTCTCCCAACTCAAGTCTGCCTTTGCTTCTGCTCCGGTCTTGACACGCCCCGACCCAGACAAATCTTTTTCCCTGGAGGTGGACGCCTCCTCCGTGGGAGCTGGAGCAGTCTTAATGCAGCAATCCACCAAGGGCAAAATGTCCACCTGCGCTTTCTTTTCTAAGACCTTTTCTCCAGCAGAAAGAAATTATACCATCGGGGACAAGGAGCTCTTGGCTATTAAATTAGCTCTGGAGGAGTGGCGTCATTGGTTGGAGGGGACAGTCCTCCCTATTGCCATTTATACTGATCACAAGAATCTCCTTTACCTGCAAACCGCGCAACGGCTGAACCCCCGACAGGCCAGGTGGTCTCTGTTCTTCTCTCGTTTTAACTTCCAGATCCACTTCCGTCCAGCCCATAAGAATATCAGAGCTGATGCTCTCTCCAGGGCCTCTGATGTTACGGGACTAGACTCGCAGCCTCAGCACATCATTCCTCCTGACCGCCTCATTCCTTCAGCACCGGCTTCCCTTCTTCAGGTACCTCCTGGGAAGACCTTTGTACCTCCTCACCTGAGAACCAAGATCTTGAACTGGGGCCACTCCTCCTTCCTAGCAGGACATTCGGGGATCCAGAACTCCATCTCCCTCATTTCCCGTCACTACTGGTGGCCCAGCCTACCCCGCGATGTCTCCGATTTTGTTCGTGCTTGTGTCATCTGTGCCCGGAATAAAACTTCTCGCCAGAGACCGGCTGGCTTACTGCAACCACTTCCCATTCCGGAATCTCCTTGGGACCATATTGCCATGGATTTTATCACGGACTTGCCACCGTCCTCCAATTGCACTGTAATCTGGGTTGTAGTGGACAGATTCTCTAAAATGGCCCACTTTATCCCGCTCCCCAGTCTACCATCCGCAACCCAACTAGCAAGTTTGTTTTTCCGTCACATCTTCCGGCTCCATGGTCTCCCTCTCCATATTGTGTCTGACAGGGGGGTGCAATTTGTCTCAAAGTTCTGGCGTGCTCTGTGTAATCGCCTCAAAGTCAAGCTGGATTTCTCCTCTGCGTACCACCCTCAAACCAATGGTCAAGCAGAAAGAGTGAACCAGACCCTTGGTACCTATCTTCGTCACTTCGTCTCTGCACGACAAGATGATTGGTCCTCTCTTCTACCCTGGGCCGAATTTTCTTATAATCACCATGACTCTGGTTCTTCTGGCAACTCCCCGTTCTTCATTGTCTATGGACACCATCCCCGCCCTCCTCTCCCACTGCCCATCTCCTCCGAGGTCCCTGCGGCTGATTCCCTGGTTCGAGATTTCCAGGCCATTTGGAAAGACACCCAACGTTCATTAACCCATGCTTCCTCCCGTATGAAACTCCAGGCTGACAAGAAGAGAAGACCTCCACCAATTTTCCATCCCGGTGACAAGGTGTGGCTTTCCGCCAAGCATGTTCGCCTTAAACAGCCCAGTTATAAACTAGGACCCCGTTTTCTAGGCCCATTCAAGGTTCTTCGTCAAATTAACCCGGTGGCCTACAAGCTGCTCCTGCCTCGTTCCCTTCGCATCCCTAACACCTTCCATGTCTCCCTCCTCAAACCATTGGTCTTGAATCGATTTTCCACCAAGTCTTGTATTCCATCTCCAATCTCTGGTGCCTCCGACATTTTTGAAGTGCAACAAATTCTTGCCTCCAAACTCTCCAGAGGTAGACGGTTCTTTTTGGTTGACTGGAAGGGATTTGGTCCTGAGGAGAGGTCGTGGGAACCCGAGGAGAATATCCTGGACAAGAACTTAATCCAGAAGTTCCTGCAACTCAAAAGGAAGAGGGGGCCAAAGGGGGGGGGTACTGTCACGGCCCGCTCCGTGTCCCGGTATCCTGCACGGGGCCGTCTGCGCCTCTCCCCTCGCTCCTGTGTGCCCGTGCCCCGGCATTCTTCTCCCCGCCACTTACCTTCTTCCTCCGTCTCTCCAGCTGGGCAGCATCCTCGTCCCGCTCGCACGGGAGCCGCGTCCGTGGGCTTCTCTCGGCGCGTCTCCCGTGCTTCCTCCTGCAGTGCTGGTGCGCGCGCGTCTCTCCCCCAGGGCGCGCGCGCGCCACTCTGTGAGATTTAAAGAGACAGTACCCTTTCTATTTGTCACTTGTTGGTCCCACCTTATTTAAGCACCTCACTTCCCTTGTTCCCTGCCGGATCTTTGTGCTATTGCCCTAGAGAAAGCGTACCACTACTTTGACTACCTGTGCTACCTGACCTTTAAGCTACATCCCCCACTTCGTACCTTGCCGCCTGCCCTTGACCTTCTGTTACGTTCCTGACCACGCACCCAGTCTCCAGCCTCTGACCTTAGCCCTACCTTCAGCCCGACAGCTTGCCCGCTCCCAACCTCCCAGTTACCCCTCTCTGTGCCAAGTACCACCTCGGCCGCCCGCGTGGTCGAGTCGTACCAGCGGAAGCGACCTGGACGTCGCCTGCCGCAGCAAGTCCATCCTGCTTCGCGGCGGGCTCTGGTGAAGACCAGCGGCGTCTTAGATTCCGCTCCCTGGTGCGGCTCTCTACATCTGCCACGCGGTGCTCAGCGGATCCACCTCCAGTCTTCTCCGGTGAGTGTCACACATGTTATGTGTCCTGGGGGGCCGGGCTGGATCGTGTGTGACCCTCTAACATACATGTCATGTGTCCTGGGGGCAGGGCTGGACCGTGTGTGACCCTCTAACATTCATGTTATGTGTCCTGGGGGGCAGGGCTGTGTGTGACCCTCTAACATACATGTCATGTGTCCTGTGGGCAGGGCTGGACCATGTGTGACCCTCTAACATACATGTCATGTGTCCTGGGGGCAGGGCTGTGTGTGACCCTCTAACATACATGTCATGTGTCCTGGGGGCAGGGCTGCACTATGTGTGACCCTCTAACATACATGTCATGTGTCCTGGGGGCAGGGCTGCACTATGTGTGACCCTCTAACATACAGTACAGACCAAAAGTTTGGACACACCTTCTCATTCAGAGTTTTCTTTATTTTCATGACTATGAATATTGTAGATTCACACTGAAGGCATCAAAACTATGAATTAACACATGTGGAATTATAGACATAACAAAAAAGTGTGAAACAACTGAAAATATGTCATATTCTAGGTTCTATCCACCTTTTACTTTGATTACTGCTTTGCACACTCTTGGCATTCTCTTGTTGAGCTGCAAGAGGTAGTCACCTGAAATGGTTTTCACTTGTGTGATGGTGTGGAGGAGGAGGTGTGCTGGTGTGGAGGAGGAGGAGGTGTGATGGTGCTTTGCTGGTGACACTGTTGGGGATTTATTAAAAATGGAAGGCATACTGAACCAGCATGTCTACCACAGCATCTTGCAGCGGCTGCTATTCCATCCGGTTTGCGTTTAGTTAGACCATCATTTATTTTTCAACAGCACAATGACCCCAAACACCTCCAGGCTGTGTAAGGGCTATTTGACCAAGAAGGAGAGTGATGGGGTGCTGGGCCAGATGACCTGGCCTCCACAATCACCGGACCTGAACCCAATAAAGGCAAAAGGGCCAACAAGTGCTAAGCATCTCTGGGAACTCCTTCAAGACTGTTGGAAAACCATTTCAGGTGACTACCTCTTGAAGCTCATCAAGAGAATGCCAAGAATGTGCAAAGCAGTAATCAAAGCAAAAGGTGGTTAGAACCTATAATATGACATATTTTCAAACTTTTTTGTTATGTCTATAATTCCACATGTGTTAATTCACAGTTTTGATGCCTTCAGTGTGAATCTACAATATTCATAGTCATGAAAATAAAGAAAACTCTGAATGAGAAGGTGTCCAAACTTTTGGTCTGTACTGTAAATGTCATGTGTCCTAGGGGCAGGGCTGCACCATGTGTGACCCTCTAACATACATGTCATGTGCAGGTAGCTAAATATATTGTACAGGTAGGTAGGCATATAAGAAGGGTAAGTATATAGTGCAAGTAGGTAAACATATTGGGGACATTTATCAATGTGGGTGTAAAGTAGTAAAGATTTTACCCCTGTTTGCTTGGTGTATTGTTTGCATAGTGGCTCAAAATTTACCAAAAGGTGCACAGGACTTAATACATTTTGCACAATTATAGAAACCAGTGAGCAGCAGGGATTGGTTTAAGCTTTGTGTTCTGACATCTGACACTTTTGTACGTGTCCTATTTGGTGGTGTAGGTTTGCACAAAAAAAACTTTAAATTTAATTTGCACAACTTAAATACAGCTTCACTGCAAAAAGTGGTGTACGGTGCACCAAACAGTAGACAACTTTGTAAGTACCGAAAATTGTGCAAAAAATGCAATTGCTCTAAATTTGCAGGGACATGTAGAACATTGAAGTGGTGTACAGCCAATGATCAATGTCCCCCATTGTGCAATTAGGTATATATAGGGCACTTATGTAAATATATAGGAAAGGTAGGTATATAGTACAGGTGGGTAGGTATGTAGGGCAGGTAGACATATATTGCAGGTAGTTATTTGGTGCCGGTAGGAAGGCATATAGTGCAGGTAGGTATTTGGTGCAGGTAGGTAGATATTGTGCAGGTAGGTAGGCATATAGGGCAGGTAAGTACATAGTGCAGGTAAATTGATATATTGTGCAATTAGGTATGTAGAGAAGGTAGATAGGTATCTAGTGCAGGTAGGTAAATAGTGCAAGTAGGTAGGTATATAGGGCATATATGTTGATGTAAAGGGAAAGTAGGTATATAGTGCAGTTAGGTAGGTAGGTATATAGAGCTGGTAGATATAAAGAGCAGGTAGGTAGGTATACAGGGCAGGCTTGGTAAGTATAAAGTGTAGGCAGGCAATACCCCCTCCCCTCCTTAACCCCTTAACGACGCAGGATGTAAATGTACGTCCTGGTGAGTTGGTACTTAACCCCTTAAGGACTCAGGGTTTTTCCGTTTTTTCACTTTCGTTTTTTCCTCCTTACCTTTAAAAAATCATAACCCTTTCAATTTTCCACCTAAAAATCCATATTATGGCTTATTTTTTGCGTCGCCAATTCTACTTTGCAGTGACATTAGTCATTTTACCCAAAAATGCACGGCGAAACAGAAAACAAAATCATTGTGCGACAAAATCGAAAAAAAAACGCCATTTTGTAACTTTTGGGGGCTTCCGTTTCTACGCAGTGCATATTTCGGTAAAAATTACACCTTATCATTATTCTGTAGGTCCATACGGTTAAAATGATCCCCTACTTATATAGGTTTGATTTTGTCGCACTTCTGGAAAAAATCATAACTACATGCAAGAAAATGTATACGTTTAAAAATGTCATCTTCTGACCCCTATAACTTTTTTATTTTTCCACGTACGGGGCGGTATGAGGACTCATTTTTTGCGCCGTGATCTGAAGTTTTTATTGGTATGATTTTTGTTTTGATCTGACTTTTTGATCACTTTTTATTCATTTTTTAATGTTATAAAAAGTTACCAAAATACGCTTTTTTGGACTTTGGAATTTTTTTGCGCGTACGCCATTGACCGTACGGCTTAATTAATGATATATTTTTATAGTTCGGACATTTACGCACGCGGCAATACCACATATGTTTATTTTTATTCTTTTTTACACTGTTTTATTTTTCTTATGGGAAAAGGGGGGTGATTCAAACTTTTATTAGGGAAGGGGTTAAATGACCTTTATTAACACTTTTTTAAAACTTTTTTTTGCAGTGTTATAGGTCCCATAGGGACCTATAACACTGCACACACTGATCTCTTATACTGATCATTATTATCCCATAGGGACCTATAACACTGCACACACTGATCTCTCATCCTGATCACAGGCGTGTATTAACACGCCTGTGATCAGCATTATCGACGCTTGACTGCTCCTGCCTGGATCTCAGGCACGGAGCAGTCATTCGTCGATCGGACACCGAGGAGGCAGGTAAGAGCCCTCCCGGTGTCCGATCAGCTGTTCGGGACGCCGCGATTTCACCGCGGCGGTCCCGAACAGCCCGACTGAGCAGCCGGGATACTTTCAGTTTCACTTTAGAAGCGGCGGTCAGCTTTGACCGCCGCTTCTAAAGGGTTAATACCGCACATCGCCGCGATCGGCGATGTGTGGTATTAGCCGCGGGTCCCGGCCGTTGATTAGCGCCGGGACCCACGCGATATGATGCGGGATCGCGGCGCGATCCCGCTTCATATCACGGGAGCCGGCGCAGGACGTAAATATACGTCCTGCGTCGTTAAGGGGTTAATGCACCAGGACGTACATTTTACGTCCTATGCATAACCGTGAGCATGGACCCGCCCATAATGGCAGACATCCGCAATCGCGCGGATGTCCGCCATTAACCCCTCAGATGCCGTGATCAATACAGATCACGGCATCTGCAGCATCACGGTACTTTGAATGGATGATCGGATCGCCCACAGCGCTGCCGTGGCAATCCGATAATCCAGCATGGCAGCCAGAGGTCCCCTCACCTGCCTCCGCTTCCTTCCACGGGTCTTCTGCTCTGGTCTGAGATCGAGCAGACCAGAGCAGAAGATGACCGATAATACTGGTCAGTGCTGTGTCCTATGCATAGCACTGAACAGTATTAGCAATTGAATGATTGCTATAAAAAGTCTCCTATGGGGACTGTGAAAGTGTTAAAATAAAAGTAAAAAAAGTTTTTAAAAAAGTTTAAAAAAAAATTTGAAACCCCCCTCCCCCAATAAAAACGGAAATTGTCCCATTTTCCCTATTTCACCCCCAAAAAGTGTAAAAAAATATTTTATACACATATTTGGTATCACCGAGTGCGTAAATATCCCAATTATTTAAATAAAATGTTAATGATACCGTACGGTGAATGGCGTAAACGTAAAAAAAAAAGTCCAAAATAGCTGCTTTTTAATAACATTTTATTCCAAACATTTTTTATAAAAAAAAAGGATTAAAAGTTTTATATAAGCAAATATGGTATCAATAAAGAGTACAGATCACGGCGCAAAAAATGAGCCCTCATACCACCGCTTATACGGAAAAAATGAAAATGTTATAGGTCTTCAAAATAGGGGGATTTTAAACTAATTTGGTTAAACAGTTTGCTATTTTTTTTAAAGCGCAACAGTAATAGAAAAGTATGTTATCATGGGTATCATCGTATTGACCCAGAGAATAAAGAACACATGCCATTTTTACCGTAACTTGTGCAGCGTGAAAACAAAACCTTCCAAAATTTGCAAAGTTGCGGTTTTATTTTTAATTTCCCCACACAAATAGTATTTTTTTGGTTGCGCCATACATTTAATGGTAAAGTGAGTGATGGCATTACAACGGACAACTGGTCGCGCAAAAAATAAGCCCTCATACTAGTCTGTGGATGAAAATATAAAAGAGTTATGATTTTTCAAAGGCGTAGAGGGAAAAAACGAAAACCTAAAAATAAAATTGTCCTTAACCCCTTGGGGACTGAGCCCATTATGACCCTAAGGACGGGAGCGTTTTTTGCAAATCTGACCACTGTCACTTTAAGCATTAATAACTCTGGGATGCTTTTACTTATAAATTTGATTCTGAGATTGTTTTTTCATGATATATTCTACTTTATGGTAGTGGTAAATACACTGAGGACAAGCAGGGCTCTGTGCACTGAGGACAAGCAGGGCTCTGTACACTGAGGACAAGCAGGGCTCTGTACACTGAGGACAAGCAGGGCTCTGTACACTGAGGACAAGCAGGGCTCTGTGCACTGAGGACAAGCAGGGCTCTGTGCACTGAGGACAAGCAGGGCTCTGTACACTGAGGACAAGCAGGGCTCTGTACACTGAAAACAAGCAGGGCTCTGTTCACTGAGGACAAGCAGGGCTCTGTACACTGAGGACAAGCAGGGCTCTGTACACTGAGGACAAGCAGGGCTCTGTACACTGAGGACAAGCAGGGTTTTGTACACTGAGGACAAGCAGGGCTCTGTACACCGAGGACAAGCAGGGCTATGTGCACTGAGGACAAGCAGGGCTCTGTGCACTGAGGACAAGCAGGGCTCTGTGCACTGAGGTCAAGCAGGGCTCTGTGCACTGAGGACAAGCAGGGCTCTGTACACTGAGGACAAACAGGGCTCTGTACACTGAGGACAAGCAGGGCTCTGTACACTGAAGACAAGCAGGGCTCTGTACACTGAGGACAAGCAGGGCTCTGTACACTGAGGACAAGCAGGGCTCTGTATGCTGAGGACAAGCAGGGCTCTGTACACTGAGGACAAGCAGGGCTCTGTATGCTGAGGACAAGCAGGGCTCTATACACTGAGGACAAGCAGAGTTTTGTACACTGAGGACAAGCAGGGCTCTGTACATTGAGGACAAGCAGGGCTCTGTATACTGAGGACAAGCAGGGCTCTGTACACTGAGGACAAGCAGGGCTCTGTACACTGAGGACAAGCAGGGATCTGTCGCTTTGTCAAACATCAGGATGATTGACAAGCCAGGAGCCTGGACAGAGCCCAATTTGCTCCACCCACACCTGTATTTGGTCTCCTCATAGAGACACACAGGCAATAGCTGCAGAGTCATTTTATTACCCAAAAATATTCAAATAGTCAACCACAGTGCTTGTGATTTTGCTATTTAAATGCCGCAATCTCTTTTGATTATCGGTATACCCCTAGAGAGAAATTGTTGCTATCAAAAAAACAGGGGGGAAGTGATAAAAAAAGACCAGAATCAGACATGATTCATAACCAATTTTAACTGTCAATGGGACATGATGAGAAGTGTAATACAAAAACACTGGAATGTGTTGCAGGTTGACCCAATTGTGTCAAAATACATTCCTGATCGGGGCCAAATGACAGCAAAAAGGGCCAGAAATTTAAAAGATCACTTAGTGAAGAGCCATTACGTGGCAAAAACAAAAAATCCATTTGGGTTTGGACCACCCCAGACATGATTTTTTCCTTGTGGAGACTGTAAGGGTTGTGAAAATATGGTGAGAGCTAAAACCTTTAATTCCATGGATGGTAGCAGAACCTTTGAAATTCAGCAATATTTAACATGTTCAAGCACACATGTGGTGTATCACTCCACATATGGATGCAAAAAGATATACGTGGGCCTTACATCAAGGGAGCTTAAAATCCGTACTAGGGAACATGTTAGAGAAATAGTGGCAGCTAACAATATTGAAGAGATGTCCTTAAAACTTTACCTCGTCATTTTAAACAGGTCCATAAATGTGATCCCAAGTCATTGAGAATTAAAAAAAAAATACAAAGCGGCATCAGAGGGGGCAATGTGAAGCAAATTTTGGCAAGAAAGGAGTGCCGTTGGATCGTTACCTTAGGTACGATGGCCCCAGAGGGCCTAAATGAACAATTGAGCTTCACACCATTTTTGTAATTATGCATCCATTTTGATTTTTTACTTGTTCTTTCTTTTGAATATGTTTTTTTAGATTTAGTAGCTGTTCTCGTTAGATATTCTAGTAAAAATCAGCGCTGAAATGTTCCGGAAGAACTATTGGCACCAATGCCCTAATTTCGATGTGCAAGAAAAAGAAATAAGATCTACACTGAAACAAGAGTTTAATATAATTTAGGAGGGAACAACAAATAAACCAATGCAATTGTCCCTTATTCACTGCATGGGTATTGGTAATCTCTTACTGTTTTCACATTGTCACTTGGTGGTCACTTTTCTCCTTTTTTCCTTTTTATTGTATTTTTTCGTTGTATCACCATTTTAAGTTTTTTCTCCACTATATGGCACTAAAGAAAAAGAATGAATATAATTATTATGTGAAAAAAGTTATATGCACTTTAAGAATAATTATGTAATATGCTAATTTTGTTCATTTACATGAGGTTTATGGCATTCACAATGTCTCAAATACATTCATGGAAAGAGATGCAGGAAAAAAACGGAATGATAGCGCAATCCACTCAGATGTTGGTTTAAATAATAATCTTCTTTATTAAAGCTAAATCACAACGCGTTTTGTGGCTTACACATGCCTCTTCCTCAGGTAAAAACAGGCTTGCCTGTTTTTAACTGAGGAAGAGGCATGTGTAAGCCTCGAAACGCGTTGTGATTTGGCTTTAATAAAGAAGATTATTATTTAAATCAACATCTGAGTGGATTGTGCTATCATTCCGTTTTTTTTCCCTGCATCTCTTTCCATTATAACCATCGGCCTGGAATCTCTCCACACTGACCCCGGAAAAGTGGCACCACTTCCTTGGATACCTACGGACACAGTAGTTTTGCTAGTTTTTGTTCCTACATGAACACACCTAGAATCCAGCAATACCATCCCATGGGAAGCTCTGCCTCTTTCTGTTTTATAGTATATTCAAATACATTCATGGTATATACCATGTCTTAAATGGTTTTCACATAATACACTGTTTTATAGGTTTTTTCTTTTTTAAATGTGGGTTCATAAGTGAAAGGGTTAAAGGCTGGTATTTTTTGAAAAATAATCCCCTTGTCTTAGTTCCTTTTCTTTATTTACCTTTATAATATAAGTATTTTACTAAAAAAAAAAACATATGCCGTTAGGTATAGAGCAAGTATTAACTCTATATATATATATATATATATATATATATATATATATATATATATATATATGATTTGCCAACATAACAATACATTATTGAGTGGCTTGCATTACTTACCAGCATCTGTTTGAACGCGCATGCGCAGTAATATAGGTATGAAGTGTGTTTACACTCTAAACGCCCTGACGTTTCCACGTCACAGAGCACGTCACTAAGACACGCCTGTGACATGCAAACGCAGTGTTAGGGCAAAGCAGCCTGAGCACGGCAAGGGACTATGGGCATTCACATCACCGGATATCCGGAATCGCAAGTAGCGTTCCCGTTACCGGATATCCGGAATCGCAAGTAGCATTCCGGAACATGTGGCTGGAGAATATGTATATAAGGGAACAGTTAACAAAGGTAAAGCAAGCCCCCTGAGGAAGGAGCGAAACAGTGACTGTAGGGGTCCAGTGACATACAGGCGTTCTACCACGATCTGTGATATCCTGTATTAGCCGCGGGTCCTGGCCGTTGATGGCCACAGGGACCGCCCCGATAGGTGTGTATTCGCCGTATAAGACGCACCAACTTCCCCCCCCCCCCCCACCCCCAGTTTTGGGGAAGAAAAAGTGTGTCTTATACGGCGAAAAATACGGTAAGTGTATTGTCAGTATAGAGGGAATCTAAAGGAAGCACCTCGTGCTCCTTCCAAAATTGGGGTCGAGATCCTGGGTCAGGTGGGGAAAGGCTACATTATCCCCACTGCTTCAGTTGAAATAGCTATGCCAGATCTATTCTTTATATGGATATTGACACGCCTTATATGTAGATGATGTTTTGACACGCCTTATATGTAGATGATGTTTTGACACGCCTTATATGTAGATGATGTTTTGACACGCCTTATATGTAGATGATGTTTTGACATGCCTTATATGTAGATGATGTTTTGACATGCCTTATATGTAGATGATGTTTTGACATGCCTTATATGTAGATGATGTTTTTACACGCCTTATATGTAGATGATGTTTTGACACGCCTTATATGTAGATGATGTTTTGACACGCCTTATATGTAGATGATGTTTTGACACGCCTTATATGTAGATGATGTTTTGACACGCCTTATATGTAGATGATGTTTTACAGCTATTGTGTAATGATCTATCCATCATTTATGTTTTCGAGTGGACAAGCCATAGTACACTAGAGCTATCTGTCTGTACTAGAGTTTTAGTTATGGGATCAGGCTGACTTAAAAATAAAAAAAGTTATACTCACCTGCCTTGTCTCCCACCACTGCTTTCTTGATGGTGATCAATTCATAGATATGAATAGGTCATTCTCATATTACCAGTACCGCTCTGACCTGTGGAGGCCTGGACTCTACAAGACCTCTGAAGGTGTCCTCTGGTATCTTGGTCAGGCAATCACTGGCCAAGAATAGACCATAAGGAGGGCTGTGCATGCAAGACATCCCAGAAATATTGAGGGGCGGATACATTTTCAGAGAGGAATGGTTCAAAATTCTTCCTCAAAATTGTGCAAACATTGCTGCTTCAGAAAATATTTGGTGGGAGTGCTGCCAAAGGGGATACATAGATTATTAAAGTCATGAGTTCCCTTTTTCTCCCTGCACTGTGGATGTTTACCCAATGTGCCCAATTAAAGATGTGGCACTGCTGTTTGTGTGTTAATAATTTAGATTGTGTTTGTTTATAATTGGGATTTTGAAAACAGTCAGAATATATTTTATTAGTAATGAATGTAGAAATCTAGGTGATGGAACTAAAATGTATATCAGGTGTCATTAGAAAAGATGTGACAGAGACACAAAAAGTTTTGATCAGACAGGATCTCAGCACTGATTAGTAGAAGGAGTGGGGAGAGGTGCCTGACTTCACTCCCTTACAGAGAACGCTGCTGCGGGAGAGTGAAGTGCATGACCCTGCACTTCTCCCCACTCCTTCTACTGATCACTGGGGGTCTCAGCACTAAAACTCCAGCTGATGAAAACTCTGTGGCATGTCAATAGTTTATTTTTATTTTTATGACAGACATTTTAATTTGTTCATTCTTCTATTAGCCACTAGAAGGCGCCGCAGGACTAAGATCAGCACTGTCCTATACATATGAGTGATATGTACTCAGGATACAAGAAACAGCAGTGATTGCAGAGATGGGATCAGCAGGTAGGCAGTACTAGCACCTGGAGCTGCCAAGAAAGAAGCCCAGTGATGCACAGCCGGAGCACATGGAAAATTCCCAGCACTGAGGATTAAATAAACCAAGCAGCCTCCACATCCCCTGTGCCTCCCGAAACACTAAGATCCTGGATTATACAGGTGAGACACATATAATGTATTCTCTATATACCACTGAGACAATGGATTATACAGGTGAGACACATATAATGTATTCTCTATATACCACTGACACTGGGACTATGGATTATACAGGTGAGACACATATAATGTATTCTCTATATACCACTGACACTGGGACTATGGATTATACAGGTGAGACACATATAATGTATTCTCTATATACCACTGACACTAAGACTATGGATTATACAGGTGAGACACATATAATGTATTCTCTATATACCACTGACACTGACACTATGGATTATACAGGTGAGACACATATAATGTATTCTCTATATACCACTGACACTGGGACTATGGATTATACAGGTGAGACACATATAATGTATTCTCTATATACCACTGACACTGACACTATGGATTATACAGGTGAGACACATATAATGTATTCTCTATATACCACTGACACTGACACTATGGATTATACAGGTGAGACACATATAATGTATTCTCTATATACCACTGACACTATGGATTATACAGATGAGACACATATAATGTATTCTCTATATACCACTGACACTGACACTATGGATTATACAGGTGAGACACATATAATGTATTCTCTATATACCACTGACACTGGGACTATGGATTATACAGGTGAGACACATATAATGTATTCTCTATATACCACTGACCCTGGGACTATGGATTATACAGGTGAGACACATATAATGTATTCTCTATGTACCACTGACACTGGGACTATGGATTATACAGGTGAGACACATATAATGTATTCTCTATATACCACTAACCCTGAGATCCCGGATTATACAGGTGAGACACATATAATGTATTCTCTATATACCACTTACACTGGGACTATGGATTATACAGGTGAGACACATATAATGTATTCTCTATATACCACTGACACTGAGACTATGGATTATACAGGTGAGACACATATAATGTATTCTCTATATACCACTGACACTGAGACTATGGATTATACAGGTGAGACACATATAATGTATTCTCTATATACCACTGACACAGAGACTATGGATTATACAGGTGAGACACATATAATGTATTCTCTATATACCACTGACACTGAGACTATGGATTATACAGGTGAGACACATATAATGTATTCTCTATATACCACTGACTCTGGGACTATGGATTATACAGGTGAGACACATATAATGTATTCTCTATATACCACTGACACTATGGATTATACAGGTGAGACACATATAATGTATTCTCTATATACCACTGACACTATGGCTTATACAGGTGAGACACATATAATGTATTCTCTATATACCACTGACACTGGGACTATGGATTATACAGGTGAGACACACATATAATGTATTCTCTATATACCACTGACACTGGGACTATGGATTATACAGGTGAGACACATATAATGTATTCTCTATATACCACTGACACTGACACTATGGATTATACAGGTGAGACACATATAATGTATTCTCTATATACCACTGACACTATGGATTATACAGATGAGACACATATAATGTATTCTCTATATACCACTGACACTGACACTATGGATTATACAGGTGAGATACATATAATGTATTCTCTATATACCACTGACACTGGGACTATGGATTATACAGGTGAGACACATATAATGTATTCTCTATATACCACTCACACTGACACTATGGATTATACAGGTGAGACACATATAATGTATTCTCTATATACCACTGACACTGGGACTATGGATTATACAGATGAGACACATATAATGTATTCTCTATATACCACTAACACTGGGACTATAGATTATACAGGTGAGACACATATAATGTATTCTCTATATACCACTGACACAGAGACTATGGATTATACAGGTGAGACACATATAATGTATTCTCTATATACCACTGACACTGACACTATGGATTATACAGGTGAGACACATATAATGGATTCTCTATATACCACTGACACTGGGACTATGGATTATACAGGTGAGACACATATAATGTATTCTCTATATACCACTGACACTGACACTATGGATTATACAGGTGAGACACATATAATGTATTCTCTATATACCACTGACACTGACACTATGGATTATACAGGTGAGACACATATAATGGATTCTCTATATACCACTGACACTGGGACTATGGATTATACAGGTGAGACACATATAATGTATTCTCTATATACCACTGACACTGACACTATGGATTATACAGGTGAGACACATATAATGTATTCTCTATATACCACTGACACTATGGATTATACAGGTGAGACACATATAATGTATTCTCTATATACCACTGACACTATGGATTATACAGGTGAGACACATATAATGTATTCTCTATATACCACTGACACTGGGACTATGGATTATACAGGTGAGACACATATAATATATTCTCTATATACCACTGACACTATGGATTATACAGATGAGACACATATAATGTATTCTCTATATACCACTGACACTGGGACTATGGATTATACAGGTGAGACACATATAATGTATTCTCTATATACCACTGACACTGGGACTATGGATTATACAGGTGAGACACATATAATGTATTCTCTATATACCACTGACACAGGGACTATGGATTATACAGGGGAGACACATATAATGTATTCTCTATATACCACTGACACTGGGACTATGGATTATACAGGTGAGACACATATAATGTATTCTCTATATACCACTGACACTGAGACTATGGATTATACAGGTGAGACACATATAATGTATTCTCTATATACCACTGACACTATGGCTTATACAGGTGAGACACATATAATGTATTCTCTATATACCACTGACACAGGGACTATGGATTATACAGGTGAGACACATATAATGTATTCTCTATATACCACTGACACTGACACTATGGATTATACAGGTGAGACACATATAATGTATTCTCTATATACCACTGACACTGAGACTATGGATTATACAGGTGAGACACATATAATGTATTCTCTATATACCACTGACACTGAGACTATGGATTATACAGGTGAGACACATATAATGTATTCTCTATATACCACTGACACTGAGACTATGGATTATACAGGTGAGACACATATAATGTATTCTCTATATACCACTGACACTGGGACTATGGATAATATCTATCTAGACAAAAACCAAAAATGATTTGCAGCACTATTTTCCAATCCCTTGATAAAGAAGCTGAAACATCGCTGCCTTGATACATGACACAAGAAATGTCGCACGTTTGTTTAGGAATCTGGAGCGCTGCACCATTCATTTTTGTGGATATCGATCTATTCAATCTATCTGTTTCATATTTATGTTTCTATCTATCTCATATCTATCATATATATATATATATATACATATATATATACATATATATATATATATATATACATATATATATATATATATATATATATATATATATATATCCTGTCTATCTATCTCATATCTATCTATCTCATCTCTCTATCTTTCTGTCTATCTCATATATATCTATCTACCGTATCTATCTTATATCTATGGGGAAGATTTATCAAAACCTGTGCAGAAGTAAAGTTGTCCAGTTGCCCATAGCAACCAATCAGATCGCTCCTTTAATTTTTCACAGGCCTTCCTAAAAATGAAAGAAGCGAGCTGATTGGTTGCTATAGGCAACTGGGCAAGTTTTACTTTGCACAGGTTTTGATAAATCTCCCCCTATGTATATATCATCTCCCAGGGAGCACTTGGTAGGTGTTCACACTGGTGGGGCTCTCTGTGGCGGCCATTGTTGCTGTGTTGCTTTGTCTGTGGGGTGGTGCGGCCCGGAGCTTGTGGCTTGGTCGGGCAGCAGTGGGGCTGCCTGGCCACTGGGTCATTCCCCCATTGGGCATGGGGTCTCGGAGGCAGTGGTCGCCACCCGGCGCTACCCCAGTGTCAGGTTAGGGACCCACTCTGACTAGGTGACCTTGACATGGCGAGTGGGCTTGTACTTTTTGATCAAAATGTATAATAACAACCTGTTAGTTTTTGAATTTATGCTGAGAAGCAAGTAGATCAAATTACAAATGGTGGATGTGCGGCTGTGTTTCTGTTTCTCTATTTTTGGTTTTCATCTATATCTCTATCGGGGGCTGTAACTAGAATTCATAGGGCCCTATACCAAAATAAGATAGGCCCCACCACCAGCAAGAGTAGCAAATAACTAAATGTATGAATAATAGGGCCATATATATGAGAACTCATATAGTAGTAGAATATAGAAGAGCAATGGAGCAGTTGCCCATAGCAACCAATCAGATTGTTTTTGAAGGCCTCTAAAAAATGAAAGCTGGAAACTGACTAGTTGCTATGGGCAACTACACCACTATCCCTCTGCACAAATTCTGAGCAATTCTGATCTATCTATCTATACCATATCTATCTCATATCTATCTATATATCTCATATCTATCTATCTCATATCTATCTATCTCATATCTATCTCATATCTATCTATCTCATATCTATCTATCTCATATCTATCTATCTCATATCTATCTATCTATCTCATATCTATCTCATATCTATCTCATATCTATCTATCTCATATCTATCTATCTCATATCTATCTCATATCTATCTATCTATCTCATATCTATCTATCTATCTCATATCTATCTATCTCATATCTATCTATCTCATATCTATCTATCTATCTATCTATCTATCTCATATCTATCTATTTATCTATCTAATATCTATCTATCTCATATCTATCGATCTCATATCTATCTCATATCTACTCATATCTATCTATCTCATATCTATCTCATATCTATCTATCTATCTCATATCTATCTATCTCATATCTATCTATCTATTTATCTATCTATCTATTTATCTATCTAATATCTATCTATCTCATATCTATCTATCTCATATCTATCTATCTCATATCTATCTATCTCATATCTATCTATCTCATATCTGTCTATCTATCTCATATCTATCTATCTCATATCTGTCTATCTCATATCTATCTATCTCATATCTATCTATCTCATATCTATCTATTTATCTATCTAATATCTATCTATCTCATATCTATCTATCTATCTATCTATCTAATATCTATCTATCTCATATTTATCTATCTATCTCATATCTATCTATCTATACCATATCTATCTCATATCTATCTATCTATCTCATATCTATCTATCTCATATCTACTCATATCTATCTATCTATCTCATATCTATCTCATATCTATCTATCTCATATCTATCTCATATCTATCTCATATCTATCTATCTATCTACCTATCTCATATCTATCTATCTCTTATCTATCTAATATCTATCTATCTCATATCTATCTATCTATCTATCTATCTATCTATCTCATATCTATCTAATATCTATCTATCTCATATCTATCTATCTCATATCTATCTATCTATCTATCTATCTATATATCTCATATCTATCTAATATCTATCTATCTCATATCTATCTATCTATCTATCTAATATCTATCTTTCTCTCTATCTAACATCTATCTCCTATCTATACTTATATCTATCTATCTATCTCATATCTATCTATCTCATATCTATCTAATATCTATCTATCTCATATCTATCTCATATCTATCTATCTATCTATCTATCTAATATCTATCTTTCTCTCTATCTAACATCTATCTCCTATCTATACTTATATCTATCTATCTATCTATCTATCTATCTCATATATATCTATCTATCTCATATCTATCTATTATCTATCTCAGATCTATCTATCTATCTATCTCATATCTATCTATATATGCAGAAAAGCAGCGGCACACCAATATCCAAGTGAAAAAAATGAGTGGCTTTTATTTCAACCAAACATCTACAGGAGCGACGTTTCGCCTGTCTCACACAGGCATTGTCAAGCTTGACAATGCCTGTGTGAGACAGGCGAAACGTCGCTCCTGTAGATGTTTGGTTGAAATAAAAGCCACTCATTTTTTTCACTTGGATATTGGTGTGCCGCTGCTTTTCTGCATAACTACTTTGGACCTGGGACCGGGTTACCCAGTGTGCACCCCTTTTCGCCATATGTGTGCTGCCTAAATTTTTTTTATTATTATCTATCTATCTATTTCATATCTACCTATCTATCTAATATCTATATTTATCCATCTATCTCATATCTATCTATCTATCTCATATCTATCTATCTATCTCATATCTATCTAATATCTATATCTATCCATCTATCTCATATCTATCTATCTATCTCATGTCTATCTCATATCTATCTATCTATCTCATATCTATCTATCTAATATCTATATCTATCTATCCATCTATCTCATATCTATCTATCTATCTATCTATCTCATGTCTATCTCATATCTATCTATTTCATATCTATCTATCTCATATCTATCTCATATCTATCTCATATCTATCTATCTCATATCTATCTCATATCTATCTATCTCCTATCTATCTATCTATCCCATATCTATCTATCTATCTCCTATCTATCTATCTATCTCCTATCTATCTATCTATCTATCCCATATCTATCTATCTATCTCATATCTATCTATCTATCCCATATCTATCTATCTATCTCATATCTATCTATCTATCCCATATCTATCTATCTCATATCTATTTATCTATCCCATATCTATCTACCTATCTATCTATCTCATATCTATCTATCTATCTATCTATCTCATATCTATCTACCTATCTCATACACTGCTCAAAAAAATAAAGGGAACACTTAAACAACACAATGTAACTCCAAGTCAATGACACTTCTGTGAAATCCCACTGTCCACTCAGGAAGAACACTGATTGACAATCAATTTCACATGCTGTTGTGCAAATGGAACAGACAACATATGGAAATTATAGGCAATGAGCAAGACACCACCAATAAAGGATTGATTCTGCAGGTGGTGACCACAGACCACTTCTCAGTTCCTATGCTTCCTGGCTAATGTTTTGGTCACTTTTGAATGCTGGCGGTGCTTTAACTCTAGTGGTAGCATGAGATGGAGTCTACAACCCACACAAGTGGCTCGGGTAGTGCAGCTCATCCAGGATGGCCCATCAATGTGAGCTGTGACAAGAAGGTTTGCTGTGTCTGTCAGCGTAGTGTCCAGAGCATGGAGGCGCTACCAGGAGACAGGCCAGTACATCAGGAGACATGGAGGAGGCCGTAGGAGGGCAACAACCCAGCAGCTCGACCGCTACCTCTGCCTTTGTGCAAGGAGGAGCAGGAGGAGCACTGCCAGAGCCCTGCAAAATGACCTCCAGCAGGCCCCAAATGTGCATGTGTCCATGAGGGTGGTATGAGGGCCCGACATCCACAGGTGGGGGTTGTGCTTACAGCCCAACACCGTGTAGGATGTTTTGCATTTGCCAGAGAACACCAAGATTGGCAAATTCGCCACTAGCGCCCTGTTCTCTTCACAGATGAAAGCAGGTTCACACTGATCACATGTGACAGACATGACAGAGTCTGGAGAACGTTCTGCTGCCTGCAACATCCTCCAGCATGACCGGTTTGGCAGTGGGTCAGTAATGGTGTGGGGTGGCATTTCTTTGGGGGGCCGCACAGCCCTCCATGTGCTTGCCAGAGGTAGCCTGACTGCCATTAGGTACCGAGATGAGATCCTCAGACCCCTTGTGAGACCATATGCTGGTGCGATTGGCCCTGGGTTCCTCCTATGCAAGATAATGCTAGACCTCATGTGGCTGGAGTGTGTCAGCAGTTCCTGCAAGAGGAAGGCATTGATGCTATGGACTGGCCGCCCTGTTCCCCAGACCTGAATCCGATTGAGCACATCTGGGACATCATGTCTCGCTCCATCCACCACAGACTGTCCAGGAGTTGGCGGATGCTTTAGTCCAGGTCTGGGAGGACATCCCTCAGGAGACCATCCACCACCTCATCAGGAGCATGCCCAGGCATTGTAGGGAGGTCATACGGGCACGTGGAGGCCACAACCACTACTGAGCCTCATTGTGACTTGTATTAAGGACATTACATAAAGTTGGATCAGCCTGTAGTGGGGTTTTCCACTGTGATTTTGAGTGTGACTCCATATCCAGACCTCCATGGGTTGATACATTTGATTTCCATTGATAATTTTTGTGTGATTTTGTTGTCAGCGCATTCAACTATGTAAAGAGGAAAGTATTTCATACGATTAGTTCATTCATTCAGATCTAGGATGTGTTATCTTAGAGTTCCCTTTATTTTTTTGAGCAGTGTATCTATCTATCTCTTATCTATCTATCTATCTATCTATCTCTTATCTATCTATCTATCTCATATCTATTTATCTATCTCATATCCATCTATCTATCTCATATCTATCTATCTCATATCTATCAACAGATAAGCAGCAGCAACACCGTTTTAAATTGCAAATAGTGTCCTTTATTCACACAACGTGAGGCGACGTTTCGGTTTGCTCACCAAACCATTGGTTTGGTGAGCAAACCGAAACGTCGCCTCACGTTGTGTGAATAAAGGACACTATTTGCACTTTAAAACGGTGTTGCTTCTGCTTATCTGTTTGTATCTATGTGGACCCCTGGACCTGGGATCTGGCTGACGGCACCCGTGCACTTTATTTGAGATGTGTGGCTTTCCTTGTGGTTTTTGTATCTATCTATCTATCTATCTATCTATCTATCTATCTATCCATCCATGTATATTGAGCACTTAGTGGATCTAATGTCATTTTGGGTGTCTAATTACATAATATAGAGTGCATTATATGGTTTTGTGTCATTTGTTGGGTCACGCAGTGTCACCTCAGATCTGATCTAGGGGTATGTTCACACTATTCGTCATCAGTGCGGTGTTCTTACACATGTTCATCCTATGAAATATCCTGGGGGATAATAGTGAGATCTTCCCAGGTCCTCCCCAATGTTCCCTCCTGTCCGGTATCATCACCGTCCTGGAATCTGGAGTCTCTTCTATATACAGGGATCTGATTTTATGGAGTTCACATCTGCAGCTCCATCAGTCTATGGGTAAGAATAGCTCCCATAGGCCAAACTGGCTCTACCTGTCAGGGAATCTAGAGCGTACTGCTTCAGACCAGACTTGGCTGGGTGCATAGACAAGAACATTCAGTTCATATTTGGACAATCTTTATGAGTGCAAAAGGTGAGATAGAGATCCGGCTCCAGTCAACATCCAGATCCCTCAGACAGGTGAGGTCTTCTATGCTTGGTGACCGTGACTACCCAACGTGTCCCCCAGGTACCCCTAAATAGAGCAGCTGGGGGTCTTATTAGCAAACTACTGAAGTGGTCTCCTATTGGTGTGTAATACAAATTGTGTATATTATATGCTTTTTGTAATATTTATCTTTGATTTGTAATTCTCAATTCGATCCCGGAATCTGGGATATGTGGAGCTATTTGGCAGAGCTCTATTAATGGTGGCTACAAGTTCTTTTCATTTCTCCATATGGTTATTGTTGGATCCCAGCATAATGGATAGAGAGTGATCACCAGCTCTACTGTGAGGGCTGCCAAACAACTCTGCACAACTCCGCGTATAGTTTATAAGTATGGCATGTTATGTACTGCAGGGGGGTGATTATTTAATTTGCCATTAATGTTTATCTAGATAGATATGAGATAGATAGATAGATAGATAGATATGAGAGAGAGATAGATATGAGATAGATAAATAGATATGAGATAGATAAATATGAGATAGATATGATAAAGATATATAGATATGAGATAGATAAATATGAGATATAGATAGCTATGAGATAGATAGATAGATAGATATGAGATAGATGGATATGAGATAGATAGATATGAGATAGATAGATATGAGATAGATAGATAGATATGAGATAGATAGATAGATATGAGATAGATAGATAGATATGAGATAGATGGATATGAGATAGATAGATATGAGATAGATAGATATGAGATAGATGGATATGAGATAGATGGATATGAGATAGATAGATATGAGATAGATGGATATGAGATAGATATGAGATAGATAGATATGAAATAGATAGATATGAGATATAGATAGATAGATTATTGGCAAATAGCGACATGGGCTAATAAAGCTCTGTTTTTTCTCTATATACCGTCCGCTGCTATTTGCCAAGTATTTCATTGTTCGAAGCGGTCTGCGACTGGGACCTCATTTCTAGCCTGCACCCTGGTTTACTCCATGCTACTCACTGAGGTTGTGCTGCCTACCTTGTGTGCTTTAGATAGATAGATAGATATGAGATAGATAGATAAATAAATAGATATGAGGGATAGATATGAAAGATATATATGAGAGATAGATAGATATGAGATATATAGATAGATATGAGATAGATAGATAGATATGAGATAGATAGATATGAGAGATAGATATGAAATATAGATATGAGAGAGATAGATAGATAGATATGAGATAGAAAGATAGATATGAGAGATAGATAGGTATGAGATAGATTGATATGAGATAGATAAATAGATATGAGATAGATAGATAGATAGATATGAGATAGATAGATATGAGAGAGATAGATAGATATGAGATATAGATAGATATGAGATAGATAAATAGATATGAGATAGAAAGATAGATAAAAATTGGAAATATCCGCAGCACACTGAATGATAAAATCCAAAAAAAGTTTGATTCCATCACAGTGAGGGTGTCCCTCCCTGGTCTTTTTCAAGCTCCTTTTTTTTTTTAGATAGATAGATATGGTAGATAGGTATGAGATAGATAGATTGATATGAGATAGATAAATAGATATGAGATATATAAATATATATATATATATATATATATATAAGAGATAGATAGATGTGAGATAGATAGATATGAGATAGATAGATAGATAGATATGAGATAGATAGATATGAGATAGATAGATAGAATTTATTATTATGATGGTAGTGTTGTTTTTCCAGAACCCCAAGCTGTTCTTGTAAATATAAATTGCCCATACTGTAGTCATGGACGGCTCACCCAGGCTTAGACTAGGACACTATCCTACAGCTTAGAGTATCTCTCGGACACTATCCTACAGCTTAGAGTATCTCTCGGACACTATCCTACAGCTTAGAGTATCTCTCGGACACTATCCTACAGCTTAGAGTATCTCTCGGACACTATCCTACAGCTTAGAGTATCTCTCGGACACTATCCTACAGCTTAGAGTATCTCTCGGACACTATCCTACAGCTTAGAGTATCTCTCGGACACTATCCTACAGCTTAGAGTATCTCTCGGACACTATCCTACAGCTTAGAGTATCTCTCGGACACTATCCTACAGCTTAGAGTATCTCTCGGACACTATCCTACAGCTTAGAGTATCTCTCGGACACTATCCTACAGCTTAGAGTATCTCTCGGGCACTATCCTACAGCTTAGAGTATCTCTCGGGCACTATCCTACAGCTTAGAGTATCTCTCGGACACTATCCTACAGCTTAGAGTATCTCTCGGACACTATCCTACAGCTTAGAGTATCTCTCGGACACTATCCTACAGCTTAGAGTATCTCTCGGACACTATCCTACAGCTTAGAGTATCTCTCGGACACTATCCTACAGCTTAGAGTATCTCTCGGACACTATCCTACAGCTTAGAGTATCTCTCGGACACTATCCTACAGCTTAGAGTATCTCTCGGACACTATCCTACAGCTTAGAGTATCTCTCGGACACTATCCTACAGCTTAGAGTATCTCTCGGACACTATCCTACAGCTTAGAGTATCTCTCGGACACTATCCTACAGCTTAGAGTATCTCTCGGACACTATCCTACAGCTTAGAGTATCTCTCGGACACTATCCTACAGCTTAGAGTATCTCTCGGACACTATCCTACAGCTTAGAGTATCTCTCGGACACTATCCTACAGCTTAGAGTATCTCTCGGACACTATCCTACAGCTTAGAGTATCTCTCGGACACTATCCTACAGCTTAGAGTATCTCTCGGACACTATCCTACAGCTTAGAGTATCTCTCGGACACTATCCTACAGCTTAGAGTATCTCTCGGACACTATCCTACAGCTTAGAGTATCTCTCGGACACTATCCTACAGCTTAGAGTATCTCTCGGACACTATCCTACAGCTTAGAGTATCTCTCGGACACTATCCTACAGCTTAGAGTATCTCTCGGGCACTATCCTACAGCTTAGAGTATCTCTCGGACACTATCCTACAGCTTAGAGTATCTCTCGGACACTATCCTACAGCTTAGAGTATCTCTCGGACACTATCCTACAGCTTAGAGTATCTCTCGGACACTATCCTACAGCTTAGAGTATCTCTCGGACACTATCCTACAGCTTAGAGTATCTCTCGGGCACTATCCTACAGCTTAGAGTATCTCTCGGACACTATCCTACAGCTTAGAGTATCTCTCGGACACTATCCTACAGCTTAGAGTATCTCTCGGACACTATCCTACAGCTTAGAGTATCTCTCGGACACTATCCTACAGCTTAGAGTATCTCTCGGACACTATCCTACAGCTTAGAGTATCTCTCGGACACTATCCTACAGCTTAGAGTATCTCTCGGACACTATCCTACAGCTTAGAGTATCTCTCGGACACTATCCTACAGCTTAGAGTATCTCTCGGACACTATCCTACAGCTTAGAGTATCTCTCGGACACTATCCTACAGCTTAGAGTATCTCTCGGACACTATCCTACAGCTTAGAGTATCTCTCGGACACTATCCTACAGCTTAGAGTATCTCTCGGACACTATCCTACAGCTTAGAGTATCTCTCGGACACTATCCTACCGCTTATGATAACTGTGGGCACCATCCTACAACATACATAGCCTAATGTGTATACCAACAGATAACCCGACATCTTAGACATCTTGTGGGGATTCTATTGCACCATTCAGGCAATATAACTAACATTGAGCCAGGTTACATTGAATGATATTCTGTTCAGTATGTATGATACGCCTTGCACATATTTGTATTGGGAATAAAATAGTTTCCTGTAAAAGTATGTTGTAGAAGTATGCGCTATCAATTTCTAAGAACGATAAGCTTGTGTGCTACAATGTTACATCATGTTAGGAAGATGAAGTCATTCCAATCATCTACAATCCACAAAGCTGGCACATTCCTCAGACACAATGTAACTCTCCAATATAAACAGTTATGTTGTGTGTGAATGGTGCTCAATGACCAAATCTAATATGTATCACTGGTTGATTTGATCCTGTTGCGTTGCGTTGCAGGCTTATGTATGATAACTGATCCTAATACAGTATTAAAGTGGACTGTACCCAATGGTAAACTGGGCTCTGCTGTATCTATTCCAGCCCGTACCGATTACGGCTATTGTCTGTGCCAGCCTTGCTTAAGCTTGATGATTGAAATAGGAACTATGTGTATTTAGCTATGCACTTATACAAGCGAATGCCTGAAATCCTGCCAGATATGACCTATGAAGAGACCCGACTAGGTGCCAACTAGGCACAGCAAATAGTCATAAAACACTAGAAGCCGCCTTCTACTGAACTATGTATCTCGTATGTTTCAGAGTCATCATGTCTAACGGTCCAAAAAAGAAAATTACTCAGAAGCTGAAGAAGACCCTTCCTGTGACGGGTCCCCAAGCTCCAACCTTGTATGAGTTGATGCAATGGTACTGCCTGACCACCAACACACACGGCTGCCGGAGGATAGTGGTGTCCAAGGGTCGTATACGGAAATGGATCTGGATTGTCCTGACGTTGATTGCGGTGGCTCTGATCTTCTGGCAGTGCGCCTTATTGCTTATGTCCTATTACACCGTGAGCGTGTCCATCACTGTGAACTTTCAGAAGTTGACATTTCCAGCTGTCACCGTCTGCAACATGAACCCCTACAGGTAAGAAACGTGGGGATTCCGGTTTGGGAAAGGGTGGTTGGCTTTGCCGAATTCATTCGTTGACTCCAATGTCCCAATCTGTGAATTATATAGGAGAGAGAACCCCATAATGACCATAGCAGATCACAATGGGCTCCCTCTAAGGTGCCACGTTTTATTAGACACACTAGAAGGGTCTGGTGTTGGATTCCCCCTCCACACCAGTTTATCGAGTCCTGTACATAATAAGACCAACAAGGGCTGGACTTCTTCTCTGTCGCATGGTCTTCCTCTCTGATATGCATGTTCTTGCCCCCAATGTTAAACTCAAAATGGTCCAAGATGCTAAGTTAGGAGGAACAGTTTGGTGGTGTCGTCACACAAATGGTAAGTCAGACTAAGCAACTGGGCAACTATATAGTGTCTGCAGGTCACCCCTCAGAAATGGCACGTTCCAGTGTATGAAGTCTAAAGTCATAAACTTTTTAAATATCATTTGACAGCGGAAATTATTTTCCTGTTTGAAACACAGAGCTCTCTGCTGACATCTCTGTCCATTTTAGGAATTGTCCAGAACAGCATATGTTTGCTATGGGGATTTCCTTTTACTCTGGACAGTTCCTAAAATGGACAGAGATGTCAGCAGAGAGCACTGTGCGCGTGACTCAGCAGACAGCTCTGTGTTTCAAACGGAAAATAATTTCCACTGTAGTATTCAGCAGCTAATAAGTACAGGAAGGATTAATATCTTTTAATATAAGTAATTTACAAATCTGTTTAACTTTCTGCCACCAGTTGACTTAAAAAAAAAGAAAGTTTTTCACCGGAGTACCCCTTTAAAGGGGTACTCCGCATCTGGCATCTGCTGCTGGGGACCCCGGGGATCGCCGCTGCGGCACCCCGCCATCATTACTGCGCAGAGCGAGTTCGCTCTGTGCGTAATGACGGGCGGTACAGGGGCCGGAGCAGCGTGACGTCATGGCTCCGCCCTTCATGACATCACGGCCCGTCCCCTTAATGCAAGTCTATGGCAGGGGGTGTGACGACCGCCAAGCCCCCTCCCATAAACTTGTATTGACGGGGGCGGGCTGTGACATCACGAGGGGAGGAGCCGTGACGTAACGATGCTCCGGCCCCTGTATTGCCCGTCATTATGTGCAAAACGAACTCGCTCTGCGCAGTAATGATAGCGGGGTGCTGCAGCGGCGATCCCCGGGGTCCCCAGCAGCGGGACCGCGGCGATCTAACATCTTATCCCCTATCCTTTGGATAGGGGATAAGATGTCTAGGGGCGGAGTACCCCTTTAAAGAGGTACTGTTCCGAATGCTGGAGCAGTGCCGGGACCTCGTAATGTCATAGCCCCACCCCCTCATTTCGTCACGCCCCCTTCCCATAGACTTGTATTGAAGGGGACGGGCTGTGATGTCACGAGGGGAGGAGCCGTGACGTAACGATGCTCCGGCCCCTGTATTGCCCGTCATTACGCACAGAGCGATCTCGCTCTACGCAGTAATGATAGCGGGGTGCTGCAGCGGCGATCCCCGGGGTCCCCAGCAGTGCGACCCCGGCGATCTGACATCTTATCCCCTATCCTTTAGGGGCGGAGTACCCCTTTAAGCCCTTCCATGTATATGGCAGAATAATATCAATAATAGCAAACAGCGATTTATCTGTTGAACAAACATTTTTATATGTAGAAGAGTCCCAGGATAATTCACTATTCTGCAGTAAGTTTGGAATATATATATATATATATATATATATATATATATCTGTGTGTGTGTATATATATATATATATATATATATGTATTAAAATATATTTGTGTATGTGTGTTTATATTAAAGGGGTAGTCCAGTGGTGAAAAACGTATCCCCTATCCTAAGGATAGGGGATAAGTTTGAGATCGCGGGGGGGGGGGGGGGTCCGACCGCTGAGGCCCCCTGCGATCTCTCTGTACGGGGGCCAGGCTCTCCGCCGAGATAGCGGGTGTCGACCCCCGCACGAGGCGGCGGCCGACACGCCCCCTCAATACATCTCAATGGCAGAGCCGGAGATTGCCGAAGGTAGCGCTTCAGCTCTGCCATAGAGTTGCGGAGGTCGACACGCCCCCTTCCCGCGGGCTGTCGGGGCTCCGTACAGGAGATCGCAGGGGGCCCCAGCGGTCGGACCCCCCGCGATCTGCAACTTATCCCCTATCCTTAGGATAGGGGATAAGTTGCTTACCACTAAGTCACCACTGGACGACTCCTTTAAATATATATATATATATATATATATATATATATATATATATATATATATGCATGTATATGTATGTATGTAGATGGAGTTCTCTATTCTCGCCCTTTTCCTCTTGCACAAAGGAGTTTGAGCCTTTTTGAAGACGCCCCTGGAGTGAACTTCATATATGTGAAATATGTGTTTATCCTTAACACATAATGTAATAGATTCTTAAACTGGACACTTAAAAACTGCAAGTGAACAGGTTTTATAGTATGTTAGGTAAATACACACACATAAAAGCTATTAGTGCAGTGCTTATATAAGGTAGACATTAGACTGTGCTGTGTTTGTACATACAACAAAGTTGTAAAAGAATGTAAAAAACCTGTAAAAACCAAACAGGTGGTTATTATATCCAAATAGTGCTGCAGAAAAATGTTACATGACAGCTACATATGAATACCTCTGACCAGATCCCTAAATTATCAAAAACCCATAAATTATCAGACAAGACCCCTAAATTCTCAGACCTCAGACAAGACCTCTAAATTATCAGGCTTTAGACCAGTGGTCTTCAACCTGCGGACCTCCAGATGTTGCAAAACTACAACTCCCAGCATGCCCGGACAGCCAACGGCTGTCCGGGCATGCTGGGAGTTGTAGTTTTGCAACATCTGGGGGTCCGCAGGTGTAAGACCACTGCTTTAGACCATACCTTTACATTTTTTAGACCTCAGACCAGACCCTTAAAGGGGTATTCCAGGAAGAAGAAAAAAAATTATATCAACTGGTTCCAGAAAGTTAAACAGATTTGTAAATTACTTCTATTAAAAAAAATCTTAATCCTTCCAATAATTATCAGCTGCTGAAGTTGAGTTGTTGTTTTCTGTCTGGCAACAGTGCTCTCTGCTGACATCTCTGTTTGTCTCGGGAACTGCACAGAGTAGAAGAGGTTTGCTGTGGGGATTTTCTTCTACTCTGGACAGTTCCCGAGACAGGTGTCACCAGAGAGCACTTAGACAGAAAAGAACAACTCAACTTCAGCAGCTCATAAGTACTGAAAGGATTAAGATTTTTTTAAATAGAAGTAATTTACAAATCTGTTTAACTTTCTGGAGCCAGTTGATATAGAAAGTTTTTTTCCTTTAATACCCCTTTAATTATCAGACCTCAGACAAGACTCCTAAATTATTAGATCTCAGCCTAGACCCCCTTAAAGAGTACCAGTCACCAAACTAAACTTTTAATATATTATTCCTTATGTAATTATAAGACACTATATACTTGCTGTTAAAATTCTCAACCTTTATATGTTTTTAATGTGTAAAAAACAGACACTAGGTGGCTCTGTTCTGTTCCCTGTGCAAGTCAAACAGTTAGTTTGGTCTCCTCCCAGCCTGGCAGGAGACCAAACTCAGGAAGTGCGTGCGGATCATGGGGAGGCCCAGCTCTCGCAGGCTTCAGTGACATCACGCCTGCTGGGGAACGCCCACTTCATCCTGTCGGGAGCTCACATAATGTGAGCAAGGGGAAAGGTATCATACTCAGCTTTTTAAAGCTCAGAATTTTTTTTTCTAATGTGATTGAAAAAACAGACACTAGGTGGCTCTGTTCTGTTTCCTGTGCAAGTCAAACAGTTAGTTTGGTCTCCTCCCAGCCTGGCAGTAGACCGAACTCAGGAAGTGCGTGCGGGGCATGGTGAGGCACAGCTCTTGCAGGCTTCAGTGACATCACACCTGCTGGGGAACGCCCACTTCATCATGTCGGGAGCTCACATAATGTGAGCAAGAGGAAAGGTACCATACAGAGCTTTTTAAAGCTCAGAAAAAATGTTAAGGGCAGGAGGGGTGTTAGGAGTAGTTAGGGAATATAATTAGTTAGTATATAGTTAATTTAAAATATTTGGTTTGATGACAGGTTCTCTCTAATTATCTGACCTTACACCAGACCCCTTAATTATCAAACTTTAGACCACACCCCTAAATTATTAGTCTTCAGACCATACTTCTAAAGTATCAGACCTCAGACAAGAACCATGAATTATCTGACCTCAAAACAGACTCATCATTTTGTACACTTTAGACCAAACCCCCTTATTATAAGATCTCTGACCAGAACCCTAAATTGTCAAACTAAAAATAAGACCTGATTCCAGTCTGAGAAAGTGGAGCAAACAAGTTTGGAAAATCTCCCTTGCTGTATGGAAATTAGACATCGGGTGTGTGGCTTTTGAAGTAGTCACAGAGCCCCGGGCGGTAATCATGCCTAGTCAGCCTCATGTCTGCATGTCTAGGCGTGATTGAGAGCCCGGGAACGGCCAATGTCATCGCTCTTTAATCTCTGGGCCTGCAAGAGACTTTGCAGAGAAGAGCGGTGAAGTCGTCTATGTCCGGGCTGTTGATCACACCTAATGTCTGACCAGAAGAATGCCCATATGTAGCACTACCGAAAAGAAAAAAGATCATACTTACCTCATTCCTTCCCCACACTAAGTTGGGGCCTTTTCTTATCTCTGCTGTCCGTAGTGACACAGTTACACCTCACTTGTAGCTTAGAGACCCAAACCAGCTTAAACCCGTACATGGCAGAGCAGGGAGCAAACAACTCTCTACTCTTGCATAGTTTTCAACTGTATCCACGTCCTGAGGATGTCGGTACAGTGTAAAGCAGCACTCGCCTTCCAAGAAATCTTAGGCATGTGCTCCTGGTGCCAAAGATAAGCCCCAGTAAGACCATAAGCATCATAGCCATAAGAGTAAATACAACACTGGCTAGATAGCCTCTTCCTGTTCCTGCACCTGAAGAAGTCAGCTGGACTCTTATATGAAGATCGGCTCAGTTACTAGGAGTCAGGACTCAATCGGTTCTTTATTTTTGACCAGAGATGCGGTTTGGACAGATCCTATGGTATAAATATAGATCTAGAAGAAGGCATGGATAAATAATTGTTATCTCATGTAGAGTCATTATAACCTGGGAGTATAACAGTGCGCTTGTGAACGCCATGAATCATCAGCATGGAAGCATTTTGTGACCTTATGGGATGCCAAGACACGTTTGTTGATCATACTTTCCGGAAGCATCGGAACTTAACTTATTAAAGAGACATACACATGATTCCATTATCGAGCTTATAGATTAAAGCAGAGTACCTGCTATTATGAAAAACCTTTGACATGTCCTAGCGAATTTGTAATATATCTTATCAGACAAAAAAATGCTTCTTTCTCCTTTTATCACATTTTTTTCCTCCTCTGTCCTGCTACTCAAATCATTTTCTTGAAAAATCACTCAGCTTTGTCTTGTGTCTTCAAGACAAGCAAAACAAGTCTATGGAAGAGGAGGTGGGGGCTTTCCCCACTAGCTCTGGGAGAACTGTAAATTATAATTGAAGCCTGCAGAGCAGAAATCTGATAAAAAAAAAAATACCATAGACAAGCTATGTCTATGGTATTTTTTGCACAGAAATAGAGCTTATCCTGAAATGACATCTGTGCATTTAGGCCTTGTTCACATGGCGGAAATTTTGCAGAAAAACACATCCGTATATTATGCAAGTAGCAGAGTGCTGTCCGAATATGACTGCATTAGTACCCCGCTCGGAAATGCACCATCTCCATAGATGGCAATGCATTTCCAAGTGGATTCTGCCAAAAGGATGAACATATTCATTCTTTCGGCAGAGTGTGAAATCGGAATCTCCGTAGTGGAAACATCTGCTGCGAATTGTAGTTTTGCCACATCTGGAGGTCCACAGTTTGGAGCCCACTGGTGGGTAAAGTAGGAAGAGAAACTTATCACCTATCCACCCTGTACAGGGGATACGTTTTGTTTTCTGGAGTACCCCTTCAAAGGGAGTTCTCCAGAAAAAAAAAAAAAAACAGCAGATTTTACCTAAAAACAGCTCCACACCTGTTCTCAGGTTGTGTGTGGTATCACACCTTGACTCCATTCACATTAATGAATGAGCTGCAATACCGCACACAACCTGAGGACAGGTGCATGCCAGTTTTTTGGCTTTAATATTGCTGTTGCCATAACCATTATAGTACCTTAAGTATGACCTTTCAGTGAGTACTATCAGTTTTATAGATATGTAAATGAGGTCATTAGGTGCACTGGGGGCGTTCCTTTACCCTTCTTGCACCGATACAGCTGCCTGTCCGCTTCTCTAACAATGCCCTTTTCATGAATACTGATCTGCCCTTCAGCAGTGGCCAGAGCAGGGGATTTGTTCTTGCTCCAGACAGTTCCTGACACAGACAGAGGTGGCAGCAGAGAACACTGTGTCTGAATGTAAAGACTACATGACTTCCTCCAGGGCATACAGCAGCTGATAAGTCCCGGAAGGCTTGTGATTTTGAGATAGATGTCATTTACAAACCTTTAGAACTTTTTGGCACCAGTTGATTTAATATTCTTTTTCTCTAGAGTACCCCTTTAAGTTACATCACTGCAGAGGGTAAGCTCAGAATTCCTGAGTTGGCATTGTTAGAGGAGAGGACGGGCCTCCTTATTTGTGCGTCGAGGGTTAAAGGAACGCCTCTAGTGCACCGAATGGCCTAATTTGCATATCAATAAGACGTATATTACAGATTAGCTGTGCACCAGAGCACCATATTAAAGGTCCTATAATGTTCATGGTAACGTCCCCAAGAAGGGTCTATTAGAGAGGCGCATGCTGGAAGTTGTAGTTCTGCCACATCTGGAGGTCCACACTGTTCTACACTCTCAATAAAACACCCATTCACACAGTACATGTGTAGTAAGCATTGCATAATGCTAAATGCCTCTCTGTTCTATTCATCCCTCATATAAGAAATGCGGCATGTCATCGGTAAGTGCTGTCTGTTTCCCGCAGGCACAGGACATCACAATATTGTAGCTGCCATAGATATATATAAATGGGAAGGAATGCATTGTTCATGTTTTCTATGGCCTGGGGCTAAAGTACAAAGTGATACATTGTAAGAACTTCCTCTGACCTTTAAGCACCTATTATACATTTTGGCTAATAAACATTGGGGTTTCAAACATGTATCTGATAAACCGTCTTTTTTAATGTTTTATCTGTATTTTTTACTCTCGTATCGTAGACGACAAACTTTTGAACAAACATTGCGTAGATGAATAGTACAAGCGAATATAAGTCACTTTGCAATATATCTTATTAGACAAAAAATGCTTCTTTCTCCCGTCGTCAAACATTTTCTCTAAAAATAAGCTCAACTTTGTCTTATATCTGCAAGACAAGCAATATAAGTCTATGGAGGGGGGAGGAGGGAGCTCTGCTGCTAGCTCTGGGAGAACTCCAGATTATAGATGGAGCCTGCAGAGCAGAAATCTACTGGAAAATACCTTATACAAGATATGTAATGGGCAGAAATAGTGCTGCTCTTTATGTAAACACACGGGGCAGCTTATCCTGAAAAGTCACCTGAAATGACAGGTACCGTATTTTTCGTCTTATACGGTGAATACCATCAATGGCCGGGACCTGCGTAAAATACAGGACATCACCGATCGCGGTGATGCCCTGTATTAACCCTTCAGATGCGGCGATCAAAGCTGACCGCCACGTCTGAAGGGAAAGTGACACTAACCCGGCTGCTCAGTCGGGCTGTTCAGGACCGCCGCGGTGAAATCGTGGCGGTCCCGAACAGCTTACAGGACCTTACCTGCCTCCTCGGTGTCTGCTCCGTGCCGGGATCCCCTGCTTGGCCGGCGCTCTCCTTCGACGTCATCACGCCGTCCCGTCATCCAATAGGAGCGGCGTGCGTAGCGACGTGATGACGGCGACGGAGAGCGTGGATCCAGGGGAAGAAGACGTCCGGAGAGTCGGGGATGCGGCGACAGCGATGGAGCGACATCCAAGGCAGCGGTGACGTTTTCGGAGCAGCGGGGACACGCGAGTACTACCTCCTATCCAGTGGTCTTCAACCTGCGGACCTCCAGATGTTGCAAAACTACAACTCCCAGCATGCCCGGACAGCCAACGGCTGTCCGGACATGCTGGGAGTTGTAGTTTTGCAACATCTGGAGGTCCGCAGGTTGAAGACCACTGTTGGGTTCAGAATCTTTATTTTTTTTGATTTTGCACCTATAAATTGGGTGTGTCTTATACGCCGGTGCGTCCTATAGGGAGAAAAATACAGTATTCTTCATGTTAACAACCTCAGGTAAAGCTGATACATTGGCCATCATTTACTAACAGTGTAGGGTATTTGTCGTGGGTCTAATAATTCATGTGTGTGTTTTTTTTTTTTGCCTCATTTATTATTATGTGGGAAAATTTTAATTCCACATTACACTTAAAATGAATGAATTGTAACCAGGGAACCCAGTGCCAAGCAAAACCACTCAAAAAAGCAAACCTACACATTCTTTTTTGAGTGGTTTTGCTTGGCACTGGGTTCCCTAGTTACATGTGGTTAGAGATGAGCGAACTTACAGTAAATTCGATTCGTCACGAACTTCTCGGCTCGGCAGTTGATGACTTTTCCTGCATAAATTAGTTCAGCTTTCCGGTGCTCCGGTGGGCTGGAAAAGGTGGATACAGTCCTAGGAGACTCTTTCCTAGGACTGTATCCACCTTTTCCAGCCCACCGGAGCACCTGAAGGCTGAACTAATTTACGCAGGAAAAGTCATCAACTGCCGAGCCGAGAAGTTCGTGACAAATCGAATTTACTGTAAGTTCGCTCATCTCTACATGTGGTGTTGTAGGGTTATCTTTTTTATGATCAGCAAATTTCCCTTAAAAAGTATGTAGGTTTATATTGCAAATCTGTTGCCGCATCCCTTTTGTGAAGCTTTATTTGATTTTGGTTGGTTTTGGGGATTTTACCCATTATATCGTGTGTTAGCGCACACTGGTACAAACCTGCTGGAAAAATTCCCCCAAAAAGAGCTTAATAAGTGAGGGCCATTGCGTTGTACTAAGTGCAGGGTTTAAAGGGGTACTCCACTCCAAACGATAGGGGATAAGCTGTTTGATCGCAGGGGTGGCGTCCGGGACAGGGAAGCTTGGAGCTTACATGTTTGTGATGTCACACCACACCGCCTCCATTCATGTCTCTAGGAGGGGGCATGATGGCTATGTACTACACCTAGGCATGTACTCCTCACATGAATGGAGGGGGGGGGGGGGCGTGGCGGCTTTGGTTGCCAGTCATACGGCATGGAGTGGAGTTCGCTCTGTGCACCAGATGACTGGGGTGCCGCAGCGGAGATCGCTGGGGGGTCCCAGCGGCGGGACCCCCGTGATCAAACTTCTTAGCCCCAATCCTTTGGATGGGGGAAAAGATGTTTAGCAGTGGAGTACCCCTTTAAGGGGATGGAGCATGACACAGGAAGTCAAAAATATTTCTGTGTCATGCCCCACCTCATCTGATATACTATGGGGGGGCACATGTTTTTTTTATATTATTATGACCAGTTTTGTAAAGCTTCCCAGAGTTTTGCCTGGAGTGGTAACATAAAAGGGAATCTTTCAGGTTGAGAAAGCAGTCTGATAAGAGTGGAGCAGGATTATACACACACACATATATATATATATATATATATATATATATATATATGTTTACAAACTTGTGATTTATTGGTCTAAACTTCTCATTCTGGGCTAAGGAGTCCAATGGGCAGTCCTACTCAGTGATTTACAGTTATCTCATAACAAAAGGCTGCCAATCACTGATTAGCACCGCCCACTTGACTCCTGAGCCCTGAATGAGCAGATGTTTAGAACAATGTTTGTTTTTTGACAAAGAATTGACAAATGATACCGTCTTTTTGCACATCACTATATACAGTATTATTCTACTCAGCTCCTCTATAACACGATATAGAACATCAGGACTGTTTTTTCTATGTGACGGGATCCAGCTATACAATATTTCCAACATTTTGTGCTGATACATTTCTTCACATTTCACATATGGTATTTTGATCAATATTTTAACCAAAACCAGGAGTGGAACCGAAACTACAATGGAAAGATTTGAAACTTTTTCAGTGTCAGTTCCACTCCTGGTTTTGGTGAAAAATTCGGACCAAAATACTAGGTGTGAACCCAACCTGATCGTGGTTATACAAATACAATACAAAGCTTCAAATCTCCTGCATATACAAAGCTCTAAATGATAAAATCTAGTATTCAAGAATCCCGCAGTTGTCAAGTCATGCCGAAAGCTGTACCTTGCTGGAGAATGTCCGGTTGTAGAACACTGGTCTAGACCCCTTGACTTCTATTGCATGTATGGATATTTATTAGTTTATTTACTGTATTTTTTATGTGTTTCGCAGGTATAGTTCAATGAACAAATATCTGTCCGGGTTGGAGGCAGAAACTATAAAAGCACTCAGGGAGATATATGGATATACAAAACCCCCAAGTCGCAGGCGCAGAGATGCGGAAATGCCACAAGAAGTCACAGAAGAGCAGTTCAATTACCTCAATAAGATTCAATTGTTTGAGGTTAAAAGCATACGCGGCAATGAGATCGACATGGAAGAGATTCCCACACGGAAAAGGAGCAGAATGAACGCCAGAGTGGTTCACAGGACTCCCGAGACCACTGCCGGAAACATTGTTGGCTACAAATTGGTAAGTCGTTCCGAAACATCTAACTAAGGGTTCAAATACTTAGCTGAATGACAGGCTTGTGTCGTGCAGATCCAAAACACGGACCGATAGATTGCTATGGAAAGATAGATTGCAAAAGAATGGCTTCTAGAGTAGTTAATGGAGGGGCAAGTGCACGGAGTGGTTACAGGTCTACAATATGGACCCTTGGGCTGGGTTCACACTGCGGAATCTCTGGGCAGAATTTCGCACAGACCGGCACCAGGACCGCACAGACTGGATTGCCATCCCCATAGATGGCAATGCATTTCTGAGCAGATCTCTCAAAAGATCCACTCAGAAATGCATTGCCGTCTATGGGGATGGCAATGCAGTCCGCACGGTCCTAGTACCGCCGGCTCTATCTCCGGAAGAAATTCTGCCCAGAGATTCTGCAGTGTGAACCCAGCCTAAGGGTCCATATTGTAGACCTGTAACCACTCCATGCGCTTGCCCCTCCAGCCATTCTTTCCGAATTGCTCTATTCACGTGGCAGAATTTCCGCTTGCAGAATTCCTCCTCAAATTAAAGCACATAGACTTCTATAGGATCCCCCATTCACACTTCTGAATTTCCGCCTGCGGAATTCCGCTAGCGGAATTCCGCAGGCGGAAATTCAGAAGTGTGAATGGGGAGTGCGGAATCCCATAGAAGTCTATGGGCTTTAATTTGAGGCGGAAATTCTGCTGTGTGAATAGACCCTAAGGCTAGGTTCAGACTACGGAATCTCCGGGCAGAAAATTTCCGCCCGGAGATTCCGAGTTCCGCCTGCACCGACTGAATTAATTAGCGCTAGGACCACGCGGACACTGCAACCTCATATAGACTGCTATGTGTTCCGCTAGGATTTCCGCCTGAAGAAAGAGCAACCCCTTTCTTCAGGCGGAAATTTTCTAGCGGATTTTTCATCCGGATTTTCCACTTCACAAATTCCGAAGTGTGAATTTGTGAACGGAAAACCATTCACTACACTATGCATTATAGTAAGCGGAATTTCTGCCGGAAATTTCAAAGCGAAAATTCCGGCGGAAATTCTGTAATCTGAACCTAGCCTAAGGCTAGATTCACACTACGGAATTTCCGCACTGCAATTCCGCTTTGAAATTGCAGGCAGAAATTCCGCTTACTAAAATGTACCGTATAGCGAATGGGTTTCCGTTCACAAATTTACGCTTCGGAATTTGTGAAGCGGATTTTGTGGGCAGTCAATGCTGGCCGCACTCGGAATCTCCAGGCGGAAATTTTCTGCCCGGAGATTCCGCAGTGTGAACCTAACCTTAGAGATTCTGTACTCTGTGCATGGCTTGGCTTTGTACATGAGACCTAAATGCAATAGTCGTCCCTGAGGTCAAGATGAATCTTGACCTCAAGGTTCTTCTTTAAAGGGGTACTCCGGTGAAAACCTTTTTTCTTTTAAATCAACTGGTGGCAGAAAGTTAAACATATTTGTAAATGACTTCTATTAAAAAAATCTTAATCCTTCCTGTTCTTATTTGCTGCTGAATACTACAGAGGAAATTCTTTTCTTTTTGGAATGCTCTCTGATGACATCACAAGCACAGTTCTCTCTGCTGACGTTATTATAATAATAATAACACTTTATTTATTGTTGTCCTTAGTGGGATTTGAACCCAAGTCCCCAGCACTGCAAGGCAGCAGTGCTAACCACTGAGCCACCATGCTGCCCTTAGCATACATCTGCTATGCACAATTACTAAAATGGACAGAAATGTCAGCAGAGAGCACTGTGCTCGTGATGTCATCAGTGTTCCAAAAAGAAAGGAATTTCCTCTGTAGCATTCAGCTCTAATAAGTCCTGGAAGGATTAAGATTTTTTAATAGAAGTAATTTACAAATATGTTTAACTTTCTGCCACCAGTTGATTTAAAAGAAAAAGGTTTTCACCGGAGTACCCCTTTAAAAGCCATACAGATAGTACAATAAAACTACTTGGTAATGCATACCCAAAGCCGCATTCTGAATTCTTTTAGCTGTTACTTATAATATTTGCTAAATAATGGATAGTATGTTCTTGGTTTTTTAGTTTATAGAAATGTTCCCAATTCTTGTCTCATAATAGTGCGACCTTAACAACAGCAGCGACTGCACTATATTCACCTTCAGCTCGGCCATCAATGCCATCCAGGAGTGGTATCGGCTGCACTATATGAACATCCTGGCCAAGATACCTATGGAAGAGAAGATTTTGATGGGTTACTCAGCCGATGAACTATTGATTAACTGTTTTTTTGATGGCAAAACTTGTGACGCTAGGTAAGTGCTTCTTTAAATTATTATTTTTTTCGATTAAATTACACTCCCGTACCATTTTGTGGTTGCTTTATGTCTCCCTTCAAGCAATAGGACAAGTTTGTATTCCATGTTTTCTTTATAAGGGAGGGTGCACACCACGATTTTACTATACGGTTTCGGCATACGGTTAAAAAAACAAAAACGTATGCAACCGTACAGAAAACCGTGCCCATAGACTTCCCATTCAAAACCGTATGCACCATAATGTATACGGTTGTCTACGTTTTTCAAACCATACGGTTTTTTACTTGTTTTTCCCGGAGAGAAAACTGTAGTCTACCACGGTTTTTGGTCTGGGTGAAAAACTGTATTAAGCCGTATACGTTTTTTTTTAAAACATGGGAGTCAATGCGAACTGTACAGAACCGTATGTGCGTACGGTTCCATCCTGTTTTCACCATATGGTTTTTTACTTTGCTCAGTTTTTTTTCTTGGAATTTCAATCAAACAAGTAAAACTTTATTCATAATGGAGTGAAAAGTTAAAAACGTATACTTTTTTTTTCTTAAAAAAAACGGATGCAACCGGACATCATTTTTCAAACCGCATATGGTTTTCAACTGTATACAGCTAAAAATTTGTACACACGTTTTCATACAGTTTAGTCAGGTTTTGAGGAATCCATTTTTTTTTAAATCAAAAACCTGATACAAAACTGTATTGCAAAAATGTGATGTGAACCCACCCTAAATATGGTTTGTCATGTGGACATGGCTACTTCGGTGTTGTTGCGTAATTTCCTGGTGCATTATTCCAAGTAACCAGTGAATGCACCACAGTATAAGGGATTAACAAACACAGGATAGATGGACGGGAGAGCAGGAAATTCCTGTTGTGTAGTTATTTAGAGTTGACTGCTTAAAGGGGTACTCCGGTGAAAAACTTTTTTTTTTTTTAGATCAACTTTTGTAAACAAGATTTGTAAATGACTTCTATTTAAAAAATATTTACCCTTTCAGTACTTATGAGCTGCTGTATGCTGCTGTGTGTCAGCAGAGAGCATTGTGGTCAGACTGAAAATAACTAGACAACTTCCTCTGTATTATACAGTAGCTGATAAGTACTGGAAGGATTAAGATTTTTAAATAGAAGCAATTTACCAATCTGTTTAACTTTCTGGCACCAGTTGATTTAAAAAAAAAAAATTTTCACCGAAGTACCCCTTTAAACAGTCAACTCTAAATAACTACACAACAGGAATTTCCTGCTCTCCCGTCCATCTATCCTGTGTTTGTTAATCCCTTATACTGTGGTGCATTCACTTACTTGGAATAATGGACCAGGAAATTACGCAACAACACCGAAGTAGCCATGTCCACATGACAAATGAATTTACTGAAAACTACGTAATGTTGGTGGGCCTTGAGGACTGGGTTAGGGACCATTGTACTGTATCATGTACACAATGCAAAGAGAGAGAATGTTCCATTGCACATGACTATAAGTTGGGTTATTTTTACCATCTACATGGACGTCAGTCACTGACTGGACCAGCTTAGCATTTTTACAATTTACTTGGACATTAGTCACTGACCAGCCCAGCATTAAGATATTTTACATAGTGGCATCATGCTAATTTCCAGATAATGCGGCTGTGTTGTCATCCAGACAATGCCGGATATGATATTCCTCTGAAGTTATGAGTTACTAATTGTAATGACATAAAAATATACAAATTAATTAATTTTACTTATATTTGTAATAATAGTTGCAATGTGTAGGAGACCTAATAATAATCTCCATGTCAAGTGACCATGTCAGGAGATAGGCATCCAGACCAGAAGGCACCTTGGATCTTAAAATATATTTAATAACAGAGATACAGTAATGGTAGCTATATGCTGCCTAGTTATTTGTGTAGGGGCCTATGGAATGGGGAGTAGACCCATCCCCACTGACAATATTAGCATAGGTAGTAACACACAAATGGCCTTCACAAATGGGGGGGGGTAAAAGTCTAATGATGGGGTGTGCTCCAGAAGGTGCAATATTTTTGGTCTCTGGGCAAGGGCATATAAGGGGCTCCATATAAACCCCACTTCAGGACCTAAAGGAACTTTATCTAGTTTGGAAAACCCATTGGCATATACCCTGTTAGGAAATTTTGAGTTAATAAAAGAGGGTCCCATGCTATGGAGTGTTCACAAAGAGCATCCGTCCCCCTGGAGGACCTGTCCTGTTCTGTATAACATAGACAATGTACATAGACAACAGTGATTTTGATGGACAATGTGTAATGCTTAATTTCACCTGTGGTGGCGCTGCAACAACATTTACTGCCAAGATTACTAATAAATTACAGCTGATCTCTAGGGGGAGGGATCCCAGCAGGAAGTCATGTGATCAGCTTTTGATTATTCAAATTGAACAATACTTTTAAGTTTCCACACTAGTTCGTCTTATCACAAGATGTCTGCCTCTGCTTTATGTCGATCATGGTCCCTGTTAACAGAAAACTGTGTTTATTCCTATTGCAGGAACTTTACTCTATTCCAACACCCACTATATGGCAACTGCTACACTTTCAATGATGCCCAACGGAAAAATTTGTTGGATTCCTCTATGGGTGGTGCCGAGGCTGGTAAGACCCCTATAGTTGTTGCATACATTTTCTACCATAGACACAAGCAGTAACGTGTTTGTATGCTGACAGTGTTGGCACTCTTTGTCCTTAGGGCTGAAATTAGTCATCTACATGGATGAAGAAGAGTACAACCCATTCTTGGTCACAGCAGCAGGTGCCAAGATCTTAGTGCATGATCAGAATGATTTTCCATTTATTGAAGAATCGGGGACGGAACTTGAGACGGGTACAGAAACCTCAATCGGGATGCAACTGGTAGGTGAAGGAAAAAGTGTTTTATGTAACTTCTCATTTTAAGGCATTAGCTATAGAGGATGCAGAGGTAGCAGTCTCATCTTTGCCTTGGTATTTGAGGGGCCCAATGGTCCAACTAGTACATGGAAAGATTCATGTATTATAAAGTTACATCTTTGGTTAAACTTTATAATTACTTACACCTTTATAAGGTTCTACTAGAGAAGTATACAGGAGTTATCCAGGATTAGAAAAACATGCCTGATTTCTTCCAGAAACAGCGCCACTCCTGTCCAAGGGTCATGTCTTCATTGAAGGACTTGCCTGCAGTAGCAGATATAGGTCAAAGAGCTGGTGCTCTACCCATGTCAAGATTGAATAGGTCCTCTTATCTACTAAAACTAATAAAAGTCATGATGACCTAGGACTATCATCCCTTCTGTAGGTCCAACCTGACCCTAACCACAACATAGCGGCTTTTTTTTCTTTCTAACCTTCCATATATTGGTTCCTTATGCGGTTCTAGTGGATGTGGATCTAGATAACAATTCATGAAATAACTACATTAGAAAAATGTACAAGCAGATAGGGGAATATTTCAATTCTGGTAAAACATATAGGGCATCCAGTCTGTTGGAATAAATGGAATATATCTCTCTAGGAATCCCACTCAATCTTATGCTTTAGCCAGTCGGGCAAGAGTGTACTTGTAAGGTGGTGCATACCTGATGTAAGGTGGTGCATACCCAGTGCATACCCAGTGTAAGGTGGTGCATACCCCATGTAATGTGGTGCATACCCGATGTAAGGTGGTGCATACCTGATGTAAGGTGGTGCATACCCAGTGCATACCCAGTGTAAGGTGGTGCATACCCAGTGTAAGGTGGTGCATACCCGATGTAAGGTGGTGCATACCCGATGTAAGGTGGTGCATACCTGATGTAAGGTGGTGCATACCCAGTGCATACCCAATGTAAGTTGGTGCATACCCGATGTAAGGGGGTGCATACCCAATGTAAGGCAGTGCATACCCGATGTAAGGTGGTGCATACCCAGTGTAAGGCGGTGCATACCCAGTGTAAGGCGGTGCATACCCGATGTAAGGTGGTGCATACCCGATGTAAGGTGGTGCATACCCGATGTAAGGGGGTGCATACCCGATGTAAGGTGGTGCATACCCAATGTAAGGTGATGCAAACCGGATGTTATTGTGACCTAATACCTATCAGGTGAAATAACTTTGAAGTTAGCATAAGTTAGATATGAGATGGGAAACTGGAGCCTATCAGGTCTGTCAGGTAGTTCTGGATTATAGAGATGACATGATTATACATGAGTGGGAGGAAATAGTGAAGAGCGATGAAAGAAAATGTATTTTGATATTAATTTATTCTTATTCTAGACGGAATCTTCCAAGTTGAGTAGTCCATACAGTGACTGCACCATCGATGGGAATGATGTCCCTGTCGAAAACTTGTACAACAAGAAATACACCTATCAGGTAAATGCCAGGTTATTACAATATGTATACATAAGATAGACACACAGATACAGATAGATATTAACTGTTGGCTATCTTTCTCGTAGATCTGCCTGTACTCATGTTTCCAGAATGAGATGGTGAAAACCTGCGGATGTGCCCACTATGACCAGCCATTGCCTAAGGGGGCAAAGTACTGCAATTATGATGAATTCCCCAGTTGGAGTAAGTTGTGTCATTTGTTTTGATGTAATGGTAAATTATTCCTATTATTTGCACGTAGGCTCTTATTTGTTAAAGAGGTACTCCACCCGCCGGGAGCTCGTGATGTCATATCCCCGCCCCTTATGATGTCACGGCCCGCCCCCTCAATGCAAGTCTATGGGAGGGGGCGTGACGCCCCCTCCCATAGACTTGCATTGAGGGGGAGGGGCGAGACATCACAAGGGGACGGGCCATGACGTCACAAGCTCCTGGTGCCGGCTCCAGCATTCGGAACAGTTTGTTCCAAACGCTGAGCAGCGGAGTACCCCTTTAACAGGCGTATAGTTGACAGGAACAAGTGTGACCACTAAGGCAGGAAGAAATCAGGTCTCGGAGCTACTAATAGTAGTGTGAGCATGAGAACTATAGTCATTAGAACATCTAAAACATCAAACATCATTCCCAATGAGTTGAGTTACTAGAGATTAAAAAAATTGAACAATTTTTTTAAATTATTTATAAATATCATATAATCTACAATATTTGATGATCCAGCACCAATTTTCATGATGATCTCTTTTCTGAACCCGAACGATTTATTGATCATTTATTTTTTGCATTCTCTTCCTTGTGTTTTCCCAGTTTATTGTTACTTTAAGCTGCATAAACAATTTGTCCAGGAAGAGCTGGGATGTCAGTCTACGTGTCGTGAGTCCTGCAGGTGAGAATAACAGGGAACGTAAACATTCTTTACCTTTACTTCCAGATAGCGGCCATGTTAGTTCCCATGGAGGTTCCTAAAGAGCTTTGCCAGGCTCTTTCTTATTTTAAAGTTTAGTTCGGAACGCTGGGTGCGGGGGTCGTGATGTCACACCCCCTCAATGCAAGTCTATGACGTCTGTCACGCCCCCTCCCATAGACTTGCATTGAGGGGGCGTGGTGTGATGTCACGACCCCCCCGGTAGCCCGTACCCAGCATTCGGAACTAAATGTCCCGGACACTGGGGCAGTGGAGTACCCCTTTAAGGAACACTCCAGACAAAACTGATGCACTAATGTTATACCTAATGGGGAGCCTGATGAGGTACTAGGCATATGGTATAGGTCTATGCAGGTAACAGAGTGTTCCTTTAAGCAGCCATAAATTTTAATTATAACAACATCTCAATTCTGAGACTTCTTGACTCTTAGCAATTATACTTACATAACAGGGAGTGAGAACAATCGGCAGGCTCCAGCTGACCTTGCCAGATCGGTTCCTGATCCCTTCCCAGGACTTCTCTAGTTACTTCTCCTCTTTTGTTCTCCTCATGCCGTCTCTTGTGTGGTACTTTAGGAAATTACGTGTTAGACGCTCATATAAACAGAATACACATTTTTGTCTTTTCAGTTTTAAAGAGTGGACATTTACAAGAAGTGTGGCGAAATGGCCGTCATTGAATTCTGAGGTAAGATGATCGGTGCTCCTTCAAGCTCAGCGCTGTTCTTCGGAAAGCTAACCATACAGTAGATGCTTACCCTTGCTTCTCAAAAAATTTCCATTGCATATGTCCTACATGGGTGTGTGTTTACCTGCATTAGGAATAGAATCCTATTCTGTGTACAGATATGGACTGAATAGCATAGCAAGCATTAAAGGAGTAGTCCAGTCCGGAAAAACGTATCCCCTATCCTAAGGATAGGGGATAAGTTTCAGATCGCGGGGGGGTCCCCCGCGATCTCCTGTTCGGGGCCACGGCAGCCGGCAGAAAGGGGGTGTGTTGACCACCGCACCGCACTCCAGCTCTCCCATAGAGTGGTCAACACACCCCCTACCCGCGGGCTGCCATGGCCCCGTACAGGAGATCGCCGGGGGCCCCGCGATCTGAAACTTCGTTTTTAAGTACTGGGCTACTCCTTTAAAGGGGCGCTAAGACATCTTATCCCCTATCCAAAGGATCCAGTCACGTCACGGCCCACCCCCATGTGATCACACGCGCCGCCCCCTCAATCCAAGCCTATGTGAGGGGGCGTGACAGCGATCACGGGGGCCGGAGCATTGTGACGTCACGGCTCCGCCCCCCGTGTGATGACACGCTCCAGCCCCCGTGATCGCCAGTAATCAGACTCGGAGCGAACGTGCCCTGGGGACTGATTCTAACGAGGTGCTGCGTGCAAGATCATGGGGGCCCCCGGCGGCAGGAGCCCCGCGATCAGGCATCTTATCCCCTATCCTTTGGATAGGGGATAAGATGTCTTAGCGTCAGAGTACTCCTTTAATAGAATCTAAAGTTTAGTGAGGGTATCCTTATCACAGAATAGTACTTCCTTATAGTGCACACAAATTCTGCAGCACTGTACACTCAAATTGGTCCCTGTCCCCATTGGGGCTCACAATCTAAATTCACCTGTCATTATTTTTTGGAGCATGAAGGAACATATAAACTTTTTGCAAATTCTGTCTTTAGGGGGGGGGGGGGGGTAGAACCAAGGACTCCAGCACTGCAAGGCAACAGCCCTAACCACTGAGCCAATGTGCTACAATGTGCTGGTGTATTATTGGTAATTCAACTTTTTGGGATCTGTGGGGGTCCCAGCAGTCAGACTCCGACTGATCAGAAAGTGATGGAATAGCATAAAATTTTTTGTCATCCGGTGGCCTTCACAGATACGTATTACGGACTTATAGGCATTCCACGTGCCGCTATAGTCATACTTACTACTTTCAAATATTTTAATAATTAATTATTAAAAGGGTATTCCAGGAAAAAACTTACTATTGTTTCTCAAAACAGGAGTGGACATTGCGGGTTCTGTCCTGGGAGCTGGGGAGCAGATTACACAAGAACTTGACCAAGTAAGTCACTGCAGATGGCTGAAGAGACAACCTAAGATGAATAGATCTCACCAGGCTTAGTACAATTCTGCCATGATTCATCTGAGTTCAACTACTGCTTTAATATTCATTGTCCTGCTAGAGCCATTCACAGCTATGATACAGAGTCAAAGAAAGGGCCTTAAAGGGGTACACCACTGGAAAACATTTTTTTTTCTTAATCAACTGGTGCCAGAAAGTTAAACAGATTTGTAAATTACTTCTATTTAAAAATCTTAATCCTTCCAGTACTCATCAGCTGCTAGATGCTCTACAGGCAGTTCTTTTATGTTTGAATTTCCTTTCTGTCTGACCACAGTGCTCTCTGCTGACACCTCTGCCCATGTAAGGAACTGTCCAGAGCAGGAACAAACTACCATAGCAAACCTATCCTGCTGCAGGCAGTTCCTAAAATGGACAGAGGTGTCAGCAGAGAGCACTGTGGTCAGACAGAAAGGAAATTCAAAGAGAAAAGAACTTCCTGTGGAGCATATAGCCGCTGATAAGTACTGGAAGGGTTAAGATTTTTAAATAGAAGTAATTTACAAATCTGTTTAACTTTCTAGTACCAGTGGTTAAACAATGGTTTCCAGTGGAGTACCCCTTTAAGGGCATACAAAGGTCACTTCTAATTTTGGAGGACCGAGTACTTCCAAGTATTTCGAAAGGCAATGTGTAATGCTTCTTTTCCCCTGTGGCGGCACTGCAGGGAATTTAAATATTCGCTGCCAGTCTTGAGATTGGCCTAAAATGGGTGAACCCTTGTAACAAAAAGGAAATTTCCAAGGTGGACAACCCATTGATTGTATAAATTACTTAATTAATGCATATATATATATATATATATATATATATACACACTATTATGTAATGTGGTAACATCAGTGTTACCCCATCTGTATTGCTTTATCTTTGTGCAATCCATATTATAAGGCTGCTCACATTGTTGGCTCCATATGGAATAGCTATCCCTATAAACACCATGTTCATAATAATTACTCCAGTTATGACCTGGAAATGTCATTCTATGATTATGAATTTATCTTTATTCAAGAGGCCAAAAACAGAGATATGTGCCAGAGAATTACTATATCTACGCAAACAGGGAGTTTCCTAATATGTGGGCAATCTACATAAATGAAGAAACCTTATGATGACTTCATGCTTTTCCTTTTTTACATTTTACATATTCTGAATAAGCCTGCTTAAAAGCAGAGAAGCGATCTACTATGTATTCGCTTACTACACCTAGAAATAATTAGGAAGCTAGTGTTGACCTTTAGGGGGTTTCCCGCTTTGGACAGTCCCTACTTACTAGAGGGCACCCTCGACATCAGGCTGATCTAAAAGTTCTCCCCTGTTCATGATTTCTTTTTCACTTTGTACATATTCTGCATGAGCCCCCTTAAGAACAGAGAAGCGGTGGACTCTGTATTCACTTACTACACCTGGTATGAATTAGGAAGCTAGTGTTGACCTTTAGGGGGTTTCCCGCTTTGGACAGTCCCTACTTACTAGAGGGCACCCTCGACATCAGGCTGATCTAAAAGTTCTCCCCTGTTCATGATTTCTTTTTCACTTTGTACATATTCTGCATGAGCTCACTTAAGAACAGAGAAGCGGTGGACTCTGTATTCACTTACTACACCTGGTATGAATTAGGAAGCTAGTGTTGACCTTCAAGGGGTTTCCCGCTTTGGGCAGTCTCTACTTACTAGAGGGCACCCTTGACAATTAGCTGACCAAAAAAGGGTTCCCCTGTTAGGACATTAAGCGATCAGCTGTTATCTGTGAATAAAACTGGAAGTGTTCAATTTCCCTGCAGCGCCACCACAGGAGAAATGGATCATTACACAATGTCCATGTATTGTCTGTAAATGAGGGCAGGATGGGTCCTCCAGAATGAGAGACCTGTACTCAGGGATTTCCTACTCCCTGCTCATGAACTCAGAATTCTCCTAATAACATACATATGAAAATTGCTTTATTGATCTAGACAACTTTTTTAAGTCAACCAATATTGGCCAGAATGAACTTAGCATTTAAGTTAATAGCACATGATTCTCCACATACTTAGTCTTCCCCTTCTTTTTTAATTTTTCAGAAATGATCTGGCAAATCTGGACATCTTCTACCAAGATCTGAACCTCAGAACTATTGCTGAAAGTCCTGCCTCCAGCGTAAGTCCTTTCTGCCACCTTACCTTAGACTATTTAAAGGGGTATTCCAGGAAAAAACTTTATATATATATATATATATATATATATATATATATATATCTATCAACTGGCTCCAGAAAGTTAAACAGATTTGTAAATTACTTCTATTAAAAAATCTTAATCCTTCCAATAATTATCAGCTGCTGAAGTGGAGTTGTTCTTTTCTGTCCGGCAACAGTGCTCTCTGCTGACATCTCTGCTTGTCTCGGGAACTGCACAGAGTAGAAGAGGTTGGCTATGGGGATTTGCTTCTACTCTGGACAGTTCCCGAGACAGGTGTCATCAGAGAGCACTTAGACAGAAAAGAACGACTCAACTTCAGCAGCTCATAAGCACTGAAAGGCTTAAGATTTTTTTTAATAGAAGTAATTTACAAATCTGTTTAACTTTCTGGAGCCAGTTGATCTATATATATATATATATATATATATATATATATATATATATATATATCCCCTTTAAAAAAAAATTTCACTGACCGTTGGGTATCGGTATATAACCACGTCAACCTCGGACATTTTAGCTGTGAGATGCACACATTTGTTGCTCTTTATTGTAGAACGTCCATACATAAAAAAAAAGCAGATTTCACCCGGTGCAGGGAGGGAGAACAGCTCTGAGCAGCGGAGCGGGGGTGTATCACTAGAACAGCAGCACCGTTTCGCGTCACGTGAAACAGTGCTACTGTTCTAGTGATACGCCCCCGCTCCGCTGCTCGGAGCTGCTCGGAGCTGCTCTCCCTCCCTGCACCGGGTGAAGTCTTCTTTTTTATGTATGGACGTTCTACAATAAAGTCCGACACTGTTTGCAATTTATGGTGAGTTCTAGTATCTGGCACCCCATATAGCGATTACTCCACCTGGACTTTGTCTACGGCTATAATCAGGAGTGTTGCAGTGCCCATCCCCCACAGTTGCTTCTTTTGATATATAATACTAGTGTCTTCCCATATGGTAGAGGGAACTTTGGACCTCCTCAATACCGAGACCTGGTGCAGCTCAGGTCCTGTTGCTTTGGGTCCTTCGATATATAACCATTTCAAGTTAAATGTTTCTTGGTTATAATAGAAGATGCACTTACTGACCTTCCTCTCTTTCCATAGCTTTCGAATCTTCTTGCAAACTTTGGGGGTCAACTGGGCCTTTGGATGAGCTGTTCTATGGTCTGCGTGCTTGAGATTGTAGAGATATTCCTCGTTGACTCTCTTTGGGTGGTTTTACGTCAGAAGTGGCACAAGTTCATGAGATGGTGGAGAAGCCGTAAAGAAGGAAAAGACATTGAGCAACATCGCGACACTGGCCACGACAACCCATGCCTATCGGATGAAGATCCACCAACATTCAACACAGCTCTACAGCTACCTCACGCGGAGCACTGCCAAGTGCCAAGAACACCGCCTCCCTTGTACAGATCTCTTCAGATACAATCAGACATTGAGCATTCTAGGGAAGATGAAAATGACATAGAAATAGAACAAATGTAAAATGATCCTTCTTTTCGAGCAAACATTTTCGAAAGGGAAGACATTATTGTCCAGACTTTTATTTAGAAGCCATAGTTCAAAAAGGGATAAAAAAAAGAAAGACTGTGTGAGAGCTGGTTGTATTTAAAACCTGTCCAAAGACATTCAATGGTTTTGAAGACTCCATGTTTGTACTGTATATAACATTCTGTAGCTAAAGGTAAAAATATGGGAGGAATATTTCAATGCTGACACCAGAAAACTGGAGTGAAAAAGTCACAAGTTTTTGCACAACGCTCTCAATTATTGCACGAAACACTGAAAAAGTCCCATTTTTGAGCAACACAAGGCTTGTGCGACAATTTGCAACTTTTTTACACCCGAAAATTGGCATCAAAGCCTTGATAATTTTCCCCTATGGTGCTAGTTTCATATTATACTTCTTGAAGATCCTCTATCCCTCACAATGAGCCACAACTGTGTAGGCGGAAAATCAATGTTTGTTACTGTAGCTCGGTCCTCTGACCACGAGTTCTTAAATTATTGTATATTACCGTGATTTATTTTGCACATCTTGGTCCTCTGAAGGGTTATATCCAGGCGGTACATACCATCTGGAACACTAGTACTAAAATATTGCTAACTATACCAGTAAATTGGCCATTTAAAGTCAAAGTCACTGTCCTAAAAATAGTATCAAAGCAATTCTAATCTATGTAATGGTAGGAGATATTATAGGAATTATGTTGGAATTATTTTGTTTTTTAATCAGGTGTGGTGATTTAGTCACAATGACCAGATGCCACCCATTGTCTATGCTGATAACTGAAGAATTTGTATTATAGCGTCACCTGGTAGACGTCACCATTAGGCTTAAAAAAAAAAATGCTGGTTAAAAACATTGTATGGATCAAAAGTGAACACCAAGGACATGTGCCCCAGGTCTATTATTGGTGTTCTGAACCTAAGTCTTCCTAGCGTCCCCTAGTGCCCCATGCTTGCTGCACAGTCTTCCAACACCACTGGCATGGATGGCTGAAAAACAAAAAGTCGTGACGAGATGGACTATCTGGACCACAATGTTGACTTTATGAATGTATCAAGCTTTCTCAGGTTTATAATGGGAAACAAAAGTCACCACCATCTTACCGGGTTTATTTGTTGACTTTTCTGACTGCAGACTGTGTACTGAAAAACCACAACATACGGCACCAATGAATTGTTAGTTCATGTAAAATCAGAAATAGCCGTACGTCTCTACATCAAGCTTTGCCAACGTGAGGAACCAAAGAACTTCTAATGTCTCTCATGTTTGTTCCATCTACTGGAGTCTTCAGTTTCAAATGTTCCATACATCTTTTAGTGACTACCGATTAAGTCTTGTTTTATATTTTACTGTTGTCAATATGCTATAGGACAATTGTGCTGTGCACAAAATGCTGCTATATACAATATTTATTGGCCTGTTCTATGGCCACAGAAGAAGGGGTCAATCAATACAACAAAGTATGTGCCTTCAGGTTAACAAAAAAAAGGTTGAATGTATTCCATGTTTTCACAGTTGCGTGGTTCAACTTGAGCATGAAAGTTGGTATACGCACATAACATTTGACGATAGATTGTAGATCTCATACAAGTGTATGAGACATATATGTATATGATGTTATATTTAAGATAGATCAATGTGAATATTTTTTTTTTTAATAAAGTTGTGAACAAGCGTGATGTGTAATAATGGATCATCCCTACTGTGGTCTATCATCCTCATTGGGTTGAGCTAAAATGTTTCTGGAAATTTTCAGGGTTCCGATGGGTGGAAATATGGTGGTCTACAATGACAATGCTATTGAAACCCCTTTTATTACCTTATATAATTTTCTTATGGTACAAAGGGAACTCCATCTGCTTATATTTTTGAAATGTACTCAATTTTGCCCAGATTCTATCTTTGGTGGTTAGTCTGCAATGTTTTGAAGGCCTCAAACATTGTCTTCAAAGGGATATCCCAATATTACAGCTCATCTAAATATGGGATCTGACTGCTGGGACCCCCACTAATCACAAGAATGAGGGTTGCTGGTACTCCCTCCACGTCTGATGCATTTAAACGGGGTAGGGGTGGGAACAAGATGTTCTCGTGATTATTGGGGATGCCAACAACATCACCAATTGGACACATCACTTATCCTATAAAAGTTGTTCACTTATCCTACAAATTTTAGTATGACCCTTTGCTAAAATGGAACAATGGATATGCATAGATACACAGCTGTAAAGTTGTTTGTCTGACTTTCCTGGCTCTGAGAAAACTGCAAACAAAAAAGTGCCTGGTGTTGCCACTGGACCACTTGTTGGGCATCATTGGTTTCTATAATCAATATTTCTGCTTCAGTAACTGAACTGACAAGCTGAAGAAGGAGGGATTAAATTGCAGCACTGTGGACATAAAGTAGTAGGTACACTATTATTTACACAAGAAACAGCTGCTCTGTGCTTAAAGAGGTCCTCTGGGGTAGAAAGAAAAAAAAAATGCCCCAAAGCCACCACAATACCTGTTCTGTGTCCCTTATAGTTATCCTTGTGATTTTGCCAGCTTCTGTGGCCCCTTCTGTGTCTCCTGAATATCATTTTTCCTTGCTTGCAGTCCAGACTCCAACTCCCAGCAGTCAGTGCTGCTCTGTGTAATGGCTGCCAGCCAATTGCTTTTACTATCTGTGTGCATGCTGTGTTTTTGTAAACACAGTGAGCAGCACACACTGTACATGACTTTTCTTTCAAAATATCGTTCCACAAGCAATAAATCATGATATGCTCTGAATGACAGCAGTCAGGGATTAGATCTGCAGCAGGCATAGAGTAGCATTATGTGCTTAGGAGACACTGGGCTGGTTTTCTAGGTGTAGCTGTAGCTGTGAAGCCAGACAAGACAGAAATCACGTGGTGTTTGTCTTACAGGAGGGTGGGGGCTAGTCTCAGTGAGGGCTTTGCACAAAGACAAGGTGGATCTGATGATGACGTCTTTCCCTCACTCCTTGCATGTAAATGACAGCTGAAAGAGGGAAACTGCTCTATATAGCTAATGAATGATATTTAGACAAATAAATAGGTTGGTGAGAGGGAAAGGATGGTATATGGTTTTAGTTCACTGGAGTACCCCTTTAATGGATAGAGAGATTAGAGTAAAGCTTTTCTTTACCTTTCTGGATCATCTTCAGCAGTCAGACTGACTCAGCTAGCTGGTACACAGCCCAGGCGTTTTCTGTCTCGCTCATTCTCCTCCACATAGTATATGCTAAGCCCCACCCCTTCTTTCTATAATTTGTCCTGATGCAGCTGTTTCCCCTGACATCAGGCCATGGACTGAAGAGAAGGGAGACACGTAATGGCCAAGACTTTGGGTCTGTTTTTCTATGATAAGGAGTCATTTTTGGTCAATGAATTCATTAAATAATATCTTAACCCCTTAGCGACGCCGGACATAAATGTACGTCCTGGAGAGCTGGTACTTAACCCACCAGGATGTACATTTACGTCCTAAGCATAACCGTGTGCATCGGAGCGATGCCCGGATCATGCACGGCAGGTCCCGGCTGCTGATCGCAGCCAGGGACCCACCGGTAATGGCAGACATCCGCAATCCCGCGGATGTCCGCCATTAACCCCTTAGATGCCATGATCAACACAGATCACGGCATCTGCAGCATCGCGCTCCCTGACAGGGAGCAGTGCTGAGCTTGTCTGTGTCCTGGATTCAGTCTGAGATTTAGGACTCCAGCATGAGTCTGAAATCTATAAAAAAAAAAAAAAAAGGCTTGCAGCCAGGTCTGGTTGGGAGACCACTAGTGGTCATTTTTTCAAAGTGGAAAATTAAATAGAAAGAAGCATATTTTTTTTAAAACATGCTATTGGAAAGTTATTCTGCATACAGTAATCTATAATAAATCAAGTTTTTGTCACCATTCGGCTTACGGGTTGTGGATCCGCTGTGTCAGCGAGGGATTGGCGTGGACCGTGCTAGTGGACCGGTTCTAAGAGGCTACTGGTTTTCACCAGAGCCCGCCGCAAAGCGGGATGGTCTTGCTGCGGCAGTAGCAACCAGGTCGTATCCACTAGCAATGGCTCAACCTCACTGACTGCTGAGAAGGCGTGGGACAGAAGGACAAGGCAGAGGCAAGGTCAGACGTAGCAGAAGGTCGGGGGCAGGCGGCAAGGTTCGTAGTCAGGATGGATAGCAGAAGTTCAGGTACACAGGCTTTGGACACACTAAACGCTTTCACTGGCACAAGGCAACAAGATCCGGCCAGGGAGTGCATGGGAGGAGATCAGATATAGCCAGGGAGCAGGTGGAAGCCAATTAAGCTAATTGGGCCAGGCACCAATCATTGGTGCACTGGCCCTTTAAGTCTCAGAGAGCTGGCGCGCGCGCGCCCTAGAGAGCGGAGCCGCGCGCGCAAGCACATGACAGCAGGGGACCGGGACGGGTAAGTGACCTGGGATGCGATTCGCGAGCGGGCGCGTCCCGCTGTGCGAATCGCATCCCCGACGGCCATGACAGTGCAGCGCTCCCGGTCAGCGGGACTGACCGGGGAGCTGCAGGGAGAAAGACGCCGTGAGCGCTCCGGGGAGGAGCGGGGACCCAGAGCGCTAGGCGTAACAGTACCCCCCCCCTTAGGTCTCCCCTTTTTTTTGTCCGGTGACTGCCTCCCCTGGGATGAGGACACCGGGAAAGAATGGATGGTTTCCTCAATGGCAGGCAGTACAGCAGGAGTAGGAATGGGGAGGGAGGGCAGAGGGTGAAGCTTGGCACGGGGCAGGGAGACACAAGGACGGGAGCCATGAGGAGGCACAGAGGCTTGCCTGACGGGACTGGGAGGGGGGGAGAGGCACTTCCTGTGGCAGGCAGAGTCCCAGTACTTGATCTCCCCGGTGGTCCAATCAAGGGTGGGCGAATGAAGCCGGAGCCATGGCAGACCGAGGAGGACCTCAGAGGTACAGCCGGGGAGAACGAAGAGCTCAATCCTCTCGAGGTGGGGTCCAATAGACATGAGGAGGGGTTCTGTGCGGTAACGCACGGTGCAGTCCAATCTGGCTCCGTTGACCGCGGAAATGTAGAGCGGCTTGACGAGACGGGTCACCGGGATGCTGAATTTATTCACAAAGGACTCCAATATAAAATTTCCAGAGGCACCAGAGTCCAAGCAGGCCACGGCTGAGAGGGAGGAGTTCGCTGAAGAAGAGATCCGCACGGGCACCGTGAGACGTGGAGAAGCAGACTTAGAGCCAAGAGACGCCACACCCACGTGAGCTGGGTGCGTGCGTGCGTTTCCCAGGCGTGGAGGACGGATAGGGCAATCCACCAAGAAATGCTCGGTACTGGCACAGTACAGACAGAGATTTTCTTCTCTACGGCGATTCCTTTCTTCCTGGGTCAGGCGAGACCGATCCACTTGCATGGCCTCCTCGGCGGGAGGCCCAGGCGTAGACTGCAAAGGATGCTGTGGGAGAGGTGCCCAGAGATCTAAGTCTTTTTCCTGGCGGAGCTCTTGGTGTCGCTCAGAAAAACGCATGTCAATGCGGGTAGCCAAATGGATGAGTTCTTGGAGGTTGGCAGGAATCTCTCGTGCGGCCAGCACATCCTTGATGCGACTGGATAGGCCTTTTTTAAAGGTCGCGCAGAGAGCCTCGTTATTCCATGATAACTCGGAAGCAAGAGTACGAAATTGGATGGCGTACTCGCCCACTGAAGAATTACCCTGGACCAGGTTCAACAGGGCAGTCTCGGCAGAAGAAGCTCGGGCTGGCTCCTCGAAGACACTCCGGAGTTCAGCGAAGAAGGCCTGGACTGTGGCTGTGGCAGGATCATTGCGGTCCCAGAGCGGTGTGGCCCAAGACAAGGCCTTTCCTGAAAGAAGGCTTACTACGAACGCCACCTTAGACCGTTCTGAAGGAAACAAGTCCGACAACATCTCCATATGCAGGGAACACTGAGACAAAAATCCACGGCAGAGTTTAGAGTCCCCATCAAATTTGTCCGGCAGGGACAAGCGGAGGCTAGGAGCGGCCACTCGCTGCGGAGGAGGTGCAGGAGCTGGCGGAGGAGATGGTTGCTGCTGTAGCAGAGGCAGAAGTTGCTGTAACATGGCGGTCAACTGCGACAGCTGCTGTCCTTGTTGGGCAATCTGCTGTGATTGCTGAGCGACCACCGTGGGAAGATCAGCGAGACTTGGCAGCGGCACCTCAGCGGGATCCATGGCCGGATCTACTGTCACGATTCGGCTTACGGGTTGTGGATCCGCTGTGTCAGCGAGGGATTGGCGTGGACCGTGCTAGTGGACCGGTTCTAAGAGGCTACTGGTTTTCACCAGAGCCCGCCGCAAAGCGGGATGGTCTTGCTGCGGCAGTAGCAACCAGGTCGTATCCACTAGCAACGGCTCAACCTCACTGACTGCTGAGAAGGCGTGGGACAGAAGGACAAGGCAGAGGCAAGGTCAGACGTAGCAGAAGGTCGGGGGCAGGCGGCAAGGTTCGTAGTCAGGATGGATAGCAGAAGTTCAGGTACACAGGCTTTGGACACACTAAACGCTTTCACTGGCACAAGGCAACAAGATCCGGCCAGGGAGTGCATGGGAGGAGATCAGATATAGCCAGGGAGCAGGTGGAAGCCAATTAAGCTAATTGGGCCAGGCACCAATCATTGGTGCACTGGCCCTTTAAGTCTCAGAGAGCTGGCGCGCGCGCACCCTAGAGAGCGGAGCCGCGCGCGCAAGCACATGACAGCAGGGGACCGGGACGGGTAAGTGACCTGGGATGCGATTCGCGAGCGGGCGCGTCCCGCTGTGCGAATCGCATCCCCGACGGCCATGACAGTGCAGCGCTCCCGGTCAGCGGGACTGACCGGGGAGCTGCAGGGAGAAAGACGCCGTGAGCGCTCCGGGGAGGAGCGGGGACCCAGAGCGCTAGGCGTAACAGTTTTTTTTTTTTAGTTTTTTTATGAAAGGTACCCTTTGAGAATTAAATAGGCTAATAACAGAGGAAAGTTATATAAAACAATGACCATTTAAGTAACAGAGTATGTCAAGTGCTCTGCTCTTTTAATATACAGTATACTTACTGAAAGCATTATTCCTGAGCAATGACATGAGAGGCCTTGGCAGCAGCCAGAATGTCGCTTGCTTGCTTAACCTAAAAGATTGCTCAAGAATAGCATTTCTCAACCAGGACAGCCATTGGAAATAGGACCCAGGTATGACTGCACCCTCTGCATCACCTTTTTTAGCTTATGGTACAGACATGTAGAGTTCTGACAAGGATTTTTTTTTCACCCATGAAAAAGATTCAATGTATGACAGTGTATAATTATTTGGGAATACAAGTCAAAGATGGCAAATTTAAAAGGTGGCCATTATAATGTGATAAAAAACATCTAATACAGTATAATTTTGGGTCATATTCTGCAACCATCAATGGTTATCTAAAAGTGTCCTGTGTGACATAAAATGGTAAAATGTCTTTAATCTCTGAGTGCTGAACCATCTGTAACCACATGGAATATTTGCTCGTAGGCTAATAAGTTTGGTTGACTAGTTCTTGTGGTAACCTATGATTTTTTCTAGACCATCCCATGCTGGGTTTGAAATTGTAGAATGGGAGATGAAAGTAAACAGAAACAGGATCACAGCAAGGAAAAAAATACATCACAAAAGCAGCCCTGATTTAAGCAGTGAACTGCTGATGATGATAATAATGACTAAAAGGATGGAGGGTTACTTTTTTTTTTTACATATATAACTGTTTATTTATTGTTTTCAGTTTTTCAAAAACAAAATCAATAAATTTAAAGAGCAGAAATAAAAGCAACAATAGGTAACATAAGGTCATACATACAGATAAGTCCAGACATTTGATACCATACAAAAACAAGAGTATAAAGGCACATTTTGACGCTAAGAATATATAGCAATTTCTCCAGTTACATTATGAAGTATGGTCTAGTCAGTGAGGTGTCTTCAATAAACCATAATTCAGGCATATCTAGTATGGAGAAAGTTAAAGAGGCATATAAAACATTTATGAGCGATTACTTTCTCTCCAGTATGACCAAGGTCTATGGAAGATAGGGGAAGTAATGAGGGATTAGAAGGGGGAAGGGAAGAAAAGAACAAATAGAGAAAAAGAGAAAAGATGGTAGTCCAAAAGTGTTAAGTCAGCATGATCCTCTACATCACTCCTCCGCCGCAGATCAGGATAGTTAGCCATTGTCATATGTGTCCCATTCTCTCCAAATTTTATAGAATTTAACCAGGCCGTCGTCAAATGACGCCGTAAGGTATACCATTCTACGTATTTCTCGCATTCTATGAAAAAGCGCATTAAAGGGCGGGGGCTCAGTTTCTTTCCACCAAGTGGCAATCATACATTTGGCAACAGTGAGCATATGCAATAGAAGTTTGGTCTTAATTTTAGGTATATCCCTAGGGAATAAGTTCAGAATATATGTAGAAGGGTCAAAGGGAAGTGTGATTCCCAGGACCTGTCTAACAAGGTCCTTAAAGGGGTACTCCGGTGCTTAGACATCTTATCCCCTATACAAAGGATAGGGGATAAGATGCCTGATCGCGGGAGTCCCGCAGCTGGGGACCCCCGTGATCTTGCACGCGGCACCCCGTTTGTAATCAGTCCCCGGAGCGTGTTCGCTCCGGGACTGATTACCGGCAACTACAGGGCGGTCGGCGTGTGACATCACGCCCCCGCCCCCGTGTGATGTCACGCTCAGCCCCTCAATGCAAGCCTACGGGAGGGGGCGTGACATCACGGGGGGTCCCCAGCAGCGGGACTCCCTCGATCAGGCATCTTATCCCCTATCCTTTGGATAGGGGATAAGATGTCTAAGCACCGGAGAACCCCTTTAAATGCGGACCAGTAGGAAGTCAGGAGTGGGCATTCCCAAAAGATATGTGGGAGGGAGCCCTCAGATAATTGGCACCTCCAACATTGTGAGGAAACCTGTGGGTACATACGATGTAGCAAATCTGGCGTATGGTACCAAAAGGTTACTATTTTATATTGGTTCTATTGGTTCTCTTTGTAGTTAGAACAAGAGGAGGATTTCCTCGCATTTATCCAAATAGATTGCCATTGTTGGAAAGTCAATTTCTGGCCAATGTAAGCTTCCCATTTGTTCATGTAAGGGTGTTGAATGCCAGAAGACACTGGTGTTATCAATATCGAGTATATATTAGAGATGAGTCCCCTAGTTGTGTGGCGGTTTTTACAGATTTTTTCAAAGGGTTTCAAAGGGTCATTTTGGGAAAGGTTGTTTACTTTTAGTAGGCAGCACTGTGTACATAGTAATAACAAATGTATTTAAACAAGGGACAGCTGCCCACAACTTAAATGGGCACTCTCATTAAAACACATTTTTGTTAATCTTTCTAATGTTTTTTGTTTTAAAAAAGAAAAATAAAGTATGTTTTGTATTTAAAAAAAATAAAAAATAAAAATATTAAAAATAAAAGGCAGGGGGTGGTTTATCATGATGGGGGCAGTGATCTTGGAGGATTATAAAATTTAACAAGATCATGACAGGTACTCTTTAAGAGAACATAAAATAGGGAAGCCTTGATTTATCCTTAACTCTTTGGAGGAGGCAGACAGACTCAGCTTGCATGCCTACAGTCCATGCTCTCTCCTGCAACCCCCCAACACACACACACACACACACACACACACTTCTATTCTGTCCTGGTATTTCTGCTGCTAGAGAGGGAATTCCCCTAACAACAGTCAGTGGATGGGGGTTTGCAGTTAAATGAGACACCTAGTGGCCCAGAAATATAGGCTTTTTTTTGGCATAGGGGTCATTTTGCTAAATAAAGTGATTTACAGACGTGTTAGAAATCACATAGACTATGAAATGAAGGAAAATTGTTTATAATGAAAGTAACCATTTTACTTGACCATACACATTAGATGTATGCAGAATTGAACTAAAAAGGTCCTCTCTTAGGTTCTGCCAGTAAATTTTCCCAGGACTCCAGATGAATCTCCATCAACAGTAGGTTTATTTAGTAATATAATACATAGTATAAACAATAGAAGTAATAACACATTTTGGGGGCTGCACCCCTTCTTCCGATTTAGTATAACACGTGTGTTACGCCGAGCGCTCCGGGTCCCCGCTCCTCCCCGGAGAGCTCGCAACATCCTCGCATTTGCAGCGCCCCGGTCAGACCTGCTGACCGGGTGCGCTGCAATACCTCTCTCAGCCGGTATGCGATTCGCGATGCGGGAGGCGCCCGCTGGCGATGCGCATCCCGGCTCCCGTACCTGACTCGCTCTCCGTCGGTCTTGTCCCGGCGCGCGCGGCCCCGCTCCTTAGGGCGCGCGCGCGCCGGGTCTCTGCAATTTAAAGGGCCACTGCGCCACTGATTGGCGCAGCAGGCTTAATTAGTGTGTTCACCTGTGCACTCCCTATTTATACCTCACTTCCCCTGCACTCCCTCGCCGGATCTTGTTGCCATTGTGCCAGTGAAAGCGTTTCCTTGTATGTTCCTAGCCTGTGTTCCAGACCTTCTGCCGTTGCCCCTGACTACGATCCTTGCTGCCTGCCCTGACCTTCTGCTACGTCCGACCTTGCTCTTGTCTACTCCCTTGTACCGCGCCTATCTTCAGCAGTCAGAGAGGTTGAGCCGTTGCTGGTGGATACGACCTGGTTGCTACCGCCGCTGCAAGACCATCCCGCTTTGCGGCGGGCTCTGGTGAATACCAGTAGCAACTTAGAACCGGTCCACCAACACGGTCCACGCCAATCCCTCTCTGGCACAGAGGATCCACCTCCAGCCAGCCGAATCGTGACAGTAGATCCGGCCATGGATCCCGCTGAAGTCCCACTGCCAGTTGTCGCCGACCTCACCACGGTGGTCGCCCAGCAGTCGCAACAGATAGCGCAACAAGGCCACCAGCTGTCTCAACTGACCGTGATGCTACAGCAGCTACTACCACAGCTTCAGCAACAATCTCCTCCGCCAGCTCCTGCACCTCCTCCGCAGCGAGTGGCCACTTCCGGCTTACGATTATCCTTGCCGGATAAGTTTGATGGGGACTCTAAGTTTTGCCGTGGCTTTCTTTCGCAATGTTCCCTGCACTTGGAGATGATGTCGGACCAGTTTCCTACTGAAAGGTCTAAGGTGGCTTTCGTAGTCAGCCTTCTGTCTGGGAAAGCTCTGTCATGGGCCACACCGCTCTGGGACCGCAATGACCCTGTCACTGCCTCTGTACACTCCTTCTTCACGGAGATTCGAAGTGTCTTCGAGGAACCTGCCCGAGCCTCTTCTGCTGAGACTGCCCTGCTGAACCTGGTCCAGGGTAATTCTTCTGTTGGCGAGTACGCCATCCAATTCCGTACTCTTGCCTCCGAATTATCCTGGAATAATGAGGCCCTCTGCGCGACCTTTAAAAAAGGCCTATCCAGCAACATTAAAGATGTGCTGGCCGCACGAGAAATTCCTGCTAACCTGCATGAACTTATTCATCTTGCCACCCGCATTGACATGCGTTTTTCCGAAAGGCGTCAGGAGCTCCGCCAGGATATGGACTTTGTTCGCACGAGGCGGTTTCTCTCCCCGGCTCCTCTCTCCACTGGTCCTCTGCAATCCGTCCCTGTGCCTCCCGCCGTGGAGGCTATGCAAGTTGACCGGTCTCGCTTGACACCTCAAGAGAGGACACGACGCCGCATGGAGAATCTGTGCCTGTACTGTGCCAGTACCGAACACTTCCTGAAGGATTGTCCTATCCGTCCTCCCCGCCTGGAAAGACGTACGCTGACTCCGCACGAAGGTGAGACAGTTCTTGATGTCAACTCTGCTTCTCCACGCCTTACTGTGCCTGTGCGGATATCTTCCTCTACCTTCTCCTTCTCTGCTATGGCCTTCTTGGATTCCGGATCTGCAGGAAATTTTATTTTGGCCTCTCTCATCAACAGGTTCAACATCCCGGTGACCAGTCTCGCCAGACCCCTCTACATCAATTCTGTTAACAATGAAAGATTGGACTGCACCGTGCGTTACCGCACGAAACCTCTCCTAATGTGCATCGGACCTCATCATGAAAAAATTGAATTTTTGGTCCTCTCCAACTGCACTTCTGAAATTCTTCTTGGATTACCGTGGCTTCAACGCCATTCCCCAACCCTTGATTGGTCCACAGGAGAAATCAAGAACTGGGGTACTTCTTGTCTCAAGGACTGTCTTAAACCGGTTCCCAGTACTCCCTGCCGTGACCCTGTGGTTCCCCCCTGTATCCGGTCTTCCTAAGGCTTATATGGACTATGCTGACGTCTTTTGCAAGAAGCAAGCTGAGACTTTACCTCCTCACAGGCCTTATGACTGTCCTATTGACCTCCTCCCGGGTACTACTCCACCCCGGGGCAGAATCTATCCTCTGTCTGCTCCAGAGACTCTAGCCATGTCGGAGTACATCCAGGAAAATTTAAAAAAGGGGTTTATCCGTAAATCCTCCTCTCCTGCCGGAGCTGGATTTTTTTTTGTGTCCAAAAAAGATGGCTCCCTACGTCCTTGCATTGATTACCGCGGACTTAATAAAATCACGGTAAAAAACCACTACCCCTTACCTCTTATCTCGGAACTCTTTAATCGCCTACAAGGTGCCCACATCTTTACCAAACTGGACTTAAGAGGGGCTTATAATCTCATCCGCATCAGGGAGGGGGACAAATGGAAGACTGCATTTAACACCAGAGATGGACACTTTGAGTATCTGGTCATGCCCTTTGGCCTATGGAAATTTTTTGTGATCTCTTATATTCCTGTGTTGTGGTTTATCTGGACGATATTCTGATTTTTTCTGCCAACTTAGAAGAACACCGCCAGCATGTCCGCATGGTTCTTCAGAGACTTCGGGACAATCAACTTTATGCCAAAATGGAGAAATGTCTCTTTGAATGTCAATCTCTTCCTTTCCTAGGATACTTGGTCTCTGGCCAGGGACTACAAATGGACCCAGATAAACTCTCTGCCGTCTTAGATTGGCCACGCCCCTCCGGACTCCGTGCTATCCAACGTTTTTTGGGGTTCGCCAATTATTACAGACAATTTATTCCACACTTTTCCACTATTGTGGCTCCTATCGTGGCTTTAACAAAAAAAAATGCCAATCCCAAGTCCTGGTCTCCCCAAGCGGAAGACGCATTTAAACATCTCAAGTCTGCCTTTTCTTCTGCCCCCGTGCTCTCCAGACCTGACCCATCTAAACCCTTCTTATTGGAGGTAGATGCCTCCTCAGTGGGAGCTGGAGCTGTCCTTCTACAAAAAAATTCTTCCAAGCATGCTGTTACTTGTGGGGTTTTTTCTAGGACCTTCTCTCCAGCGGAGAGAAATTACTCCATCGGGGATCGAGAACTACTGGCCATTAAATTGGCGCTTGAGGAATGGAGGCATCTGCTGGAGGGATCAAAATTTCCAGTTATCATATACACTGATCACAAGAATCTCTCCTATCTCCAGTCTGCCCAACGACTGAACCCTCGCCAGGCCAGGTGATCGTTGTTCTTTGCCCGTTTTAACTTTGAAATTCATTTTCGCCCTCCTGACAAGAACATTAGGGCCGATGCCCTCTCTCGTTCTTCTGATGCCTCTGAAGTAGAGGTCTCTGCACAACACATCATTCCTCCGGACTGTCTGATCTCCACTTCTCCAGCCTCCATCAGACAAACTCCTCCAGGGAAGACCTTCGTTTCTCCACGCCAGCGTCTCGGGGTTCTCAAATGGGGACACTCCTCCCACCTCGCAGGCCATGCGGGCATCAAAAAATCCTTGCAACTCATCTCTCGTTTTTATTGGTGGCCGACTCTGGAGACGGATGTTGTTGATTTTGTGCGGGCCTGTACTGTCTGTGCCCGGGATAAGACTCCTCGCCAGAAGCCTGCTGGCCTCCTTCACCCTCTGCCTGTCCCCGAACAGCCTTGGTCACAGATTGGTATGGACTTTATTACAGACTTGCCCTCATCCCGTGGCAACACAGTTGTTAGGGTGGTCGTTGATCGATTTTCCAAGATGGCACATTTTATTCCTCTTCCTGGTCTTCCTTCAGCGCCTCAGTTGGCAAAGCAATTTTTTGTACACATTTTTCGCCTTCACGGTTTGCCCATGCATATCGTCTCGGATAGAGGCGTCCAATTCGTGTCTAAATTCTGGAGGGCCCTCTGTAAACAGCTCAAGATTAAATTAAACTTCTCTTCTTCTTATCATCCCCAATCCAATGGGCAAGTAGAAAGAATTAACCAGGTCCTGGGTGACTATTTACGGCATTTTGTTTCCTCCCGCCAGGATGACTGGGCAGATCTTCTACCATGGGCCGAATTCTCATACAACTTCAGAGTCTCCGAATCTTCTGCTAAGTCCCCATTTTTCGTGGTGTACGGCCGTCGCCCTCTTCCCCCCCTCCCTACTCCCTTGCCCTCTGGTTTGCCCGCTGTGGATGAAGTGACTCGTGATCTTTCCACCATATGGAAAGAGACCCAAAATTCTCTTTTACAGGCTTCATCCCGCATGAAAAGGTTTGCCGATAAGAAAAGAAGAACTCCCCCCATTTTTGCTCCCGGAGACAAGGTATGGCTCTCCGCTAAATATGTCCGCTTTCGTGTCCCCAGTTACAAACTGGGACCACGCTATCTTGATCCTTTCAAAGTCTTGTGCCAGATTAACCCTGTCTCTTACAAACTCCTTCTTCCTCCTTCTCTTCGTATTCCCAATGCCTTCCATGTCTCTCTCCTTAAACCACTCATCATTAACCGCTTCTCTCCCAAACTTGTTTCTCCCACTCCTGTTTCCGGTTCTTCTGACGTCTTCTCCGTGAAGGAGATTCTGGCCTCCAAGACGGTCAGAGGAAAAAAAAATTTCTTGGTGGATTGGGAAGGCTGTGGCCCAGAAGAGAGATCCTGGGAACCTGAGGACAACATCCTAGACAAAAGTCTTATCCTCAGGTTCTCAGGCTCCAAGAAGAGGGGGAGACCCAAGGGGGGGGTACTGTTACGCCGAGCGCTCCGGGTCCCCGCTCCTCCCCGGAGCGCTCGCAACATCCTCGCATTTGCAGCTCCCCGGTCAGACCTGCTGACCGGGTGCGCTGCAATACCTCTCTCAGCCGGGATGCGATTCGCGATGCGGGAGGCGCCCGCTCACGATGCGCATCCCGGCTCACGTACCTGACTCGCTCTCCGTCGGTCTTGTCCCGGCGCGCGCGGCCCCGCTCCTTAGGGCGCGCGCGCGCCGGGTCTCTGCAATTTAAAGGGCCACTGCGCCACTGATTGGCGCAGCAGGCTTAATTAGTGTGTTCACCTGTGCACTCCCTATTTATACCTCACTTCCCCTGCACTCCCTCGCCGGATCTTGTTGCCATTGTGCCAGTGAAAGCGTTTCCTTGTATGTTCCTAGCCTGTGTTCCAGACCTTCTGCTGTTGCCCCTGACTACGATCCTTGCTGCCTGCCCTGACCTTCTGCTACGTCCGACCTTGCTCTTGTCTACTCCCTTGTACCGCGCCTATCTTCAGCAGTCAGAGAGGTTGAGCCGTTGCTGGTGGATACGACCTGGTTGCTACCGCCACTGCAAGACCATCCCGCTTTGCGGCGGGCTCTGGTGAATACCAGTAGCAACTTAGAACCGGTCCACCAACACGGTCCACGCCAATCCCTCTCTGGCACAGAGGATCCACCTCCAGCCAGCCGAATCGTGACAACGTGTGATTATCACTGGTATATATGTGGTGTCCCGGTCCTGTCCCCTCCTTAAATCCCCTCAGGAAGAGTCCCTTGAGTCCATAGGGCTCTCCTGCAGGGCTCCCCCCCCCCCCCCTTGTTGCCTCATATAAATGTAATGTGTTTGCTTTGTTTACATATTGTCTGTATGTATAAAGTTGTATAGTTTGTATACCATGTATAGGACCTTCCTTGGTCATGTGACCTCCTGTCATGTGATATACCCAGAGTTCCATGGGCACAGGAACCCCAGGCATTAGCAACCAATGGGCTTTAGTCCAGCCCCCTAGTATATAAGGGGCTGTAGTCTCTCAGTTGTCTCTCAGTTCCTGTACACTAAAGCAGCATCAATTCCTTCACAGTTGCATCTAGGCCAAAGCCTAAAGATCAGCAGCCCCTTCCAAAATGTGAGTTATCAATTATCTCTACAAATCCAGCGACTACTACTCAGCTAAGGAACATATTAGTAGCACAGTGGCCTGCCTAAATATCTCAATAACTACAAGTCCAAGCAAGCCTGCGAGGTATCCTGTGTCCCGGTTGCCTCTGAAGGAACTGCATAATTGTAAAGACTGTTCCCTAAGCCTTTCAAGTAAAAGTTCCAGTTTATTCAGAATCCCTGCTGTGGACATTCCTTTATTACAAAGCCGTTTTGGGTTGGTTGACAACTGAATAACCACATCCTGGCGTCACGAACACTAAGGGGATAACAACATCTTGCCCCCAGGGTTAATACCACCAGACCCTGCTACATACTGCAACCCCCCAGTCACCACATAGCCATCTAAAATTGCTTCAAAGTACAATTGGGAATGGTCTCCCAGGCACATTACACCCCCCTGGCAAAAAGAGAAAAGGAGAGAGTGTAGAGAAGGGGTAAAGAAAAGACAAATAGGGGGAGATTTATCAAAACCTGTGCAGAGGAAGAGTGGTGCAGTTGCCCATAGCAACCAATCAGATTGCTTCTTTCATTTTCCACAGGCCTCTTTAGAGGCCTGTGGAAAATGAAAGAAGCGATCTGATTGGTTGCTATGGGCAACTGCACCACTCTTCCTCTGCACAGGTTTTGATAAATCTCCCCCATAGAGCTTAGAGGCTGTCAAAATCTTCAACCTCTCCACCCATTCGCTTACAGATACCCTAGAGGAAATGTCCGTTTACCTCACTACCTCAGCCTATAGCTTTGAGCCGTTTCTAGGCCTAAATTCTTATGTACAGAAGCCCACACTGAAAAGATAATTTAATATAAAATAACCAACAACCATAGTGAGCACCTACTGTCACCCCCACAAATACATTCAAACCTAAAAGTCCTTATTCAACCCAATACAACACATTCGCTCAGCACCTTTTCCACCCTAATAGCCTTAAAGGGGTACGCCGGTGAAAACCTTTTTTCTTTTAAATCAACTGGTGGCAGAAAGTTAAACATATTTGTAAATTACTTCTATTAAAAAAATCTTAATCCTTCCTGTACTTATTAGCTGCTGAATACTACAGAGGAAATTCTTTTCTTTTTGGAATGCTCTCTGATGACATCACGACCACAGTTCTCTCTGCTGACGTTATTATTATAATAATAACACTTTATTTATTGTTGTCCTTAGTGGGATTTGAACCCAAGTCCCCAGCACTGCAAGGCAGCAGTGCTAACCACTGAGCCACCATGCTGCCCTTCGCATACATCTGCTATGCACGGTTGCTAAAATGGACAGAGATGTCAGCAGAGAGCACTGTGCTCGTGATGTCATCAGTGTTCCAAAAAGAAAGGAAATTCCTCTGTAGCATTTGGCAGCTAATAAGTACTGGAAGGATTAAGATTTTTTAATAGAAGTAATTTACAAATATGTTTAACTTTCTGCCCCCAGTTGATTTAAAAGAAAAAAGGTTTTCACCGGAGTACCCCTTTAAAATTTGAGGAACCAAGAATCGTGTCAAATGTCCACAGAGTCTTACAAATAAACAACAAGAGGCCTTGAGAAACCCAACAGCCAATGAGAAGGTTGTTATAAAACCGGCCGAATGATTTTATCACTGAGGCGCTGAGAATGTTCCCTGGCACAGAATTTTACGACCTCTCTCATATAATCCAATATCAGAAAGATATTCTAACCAAGCAAGGAAATATACTAGATACTTACTGAGTAACCTTTCCTCCCTCTTTTCTATTACTTGCCCAAAACATCCAACTACCAAACAAAACTGACAGGAAGGTCGTTTATTTCAGGTATAGTAACTCCATTACTTAACCCCTTCAGGACCAAGCCCATTTTGGCCTTAAGGACCAGAGCGTTTTTTGCACATCTGACCACTGTCACTTTAAACATTAATAACTCTGGGATGCTTTTAGTTATCATTCTGATTCCGAGATTGTTTTTTCGTGACATATTCTACTTTAACATGGTGGTAAATTTTTGTGGTAACTTGCATCCTTTCCTTGTGAAAAATCCTAAAATTTGATGAAAAATTTGAAAATTTAGCATTTTTCTAACTTTGAAGCTCTCTGCTTGTAAGGAAAATGTATATTACAAATAAAAAAAATTTTTATTCACATATACAATATGTCTACTTTATGTCTGCATCATAAAAGTGACGAGTTTTTACTTTTGGAAGACACCAGAGGGCTTCAAAGTTCAGCAGCAATTTTCCAATTTTTCACAAAATTTTCAAACTCACTATTTTTCAGGGACCAGTTCAGGTTTGAAGTGGATTTGAAGGGTCTTCTTATTAGAAATACCCCACAAAAGACCCCATTATAAAAACTGCACCCCCCAAAGTATTCAAAATGACATTCAGTCATCATTTTAACCCTTTATGTGTTTCACAGGAATAGAAGCAAAGTGAAGGAGAAAATTCACAATCTTCATTTTTTACACTCGCATGTTCTTGTAGACCCAATTTTTAAATTTTTACAAGGGGTAAAAGGAGAAAATGTATACTTATATTTGTAGCCCAATTTCTCTCGACTAAGCACATACCTCATATGTCTATGTAAAGTGTTCGGCGGGCGCAGTAGAGGGCTCAGAAGGGAAAGAGCGATAAGGGGATTTTGGAGAGTACGTTTTTCTGAAATGGTTTTTGGCGGCATGTTGCATTTAGGAAGCCCTTATGGTGCCAGAACAGCAAAAAACCCTCACATGGCATACCATTTTGGAAACTATACCCCTTGAGGTACGTAACAAGGAATAAAGTGAGCCTTAATACCCTACAGGTGTTTCACGACTTTTGCATATGTAAAAAAAAATTTTTTTTTTTCACTAAAATGTGTGTTTCCCCCCAAATTTCACATTTTTCCAAGGGTTAATAGCAGGAAATACCCCCCAATATTTGTAACCCCTTCTCTTCTGAGTATGGAGGTACCCCATAAGTTGACCTGAAGTGCACTATGGGTGAACTACAATGCTCAGAAGAGAAGGAGTCATATTTGGCTTTTTGAGAGCAAATTTTGCTCGGGGGGCATGTCGCATTTAGGAAGCCCCTATGGTGCCAGAACAGCAAAAAATACCCACATGGCATACCATTTGGGAAACTAGACCCCTTGAGGAATGTAATAAGGAATAAAGTGAGCCTTATTACCCCACAGGTGTTTCATGACTTTTGCATATGTAAAAAAAAAAAAAAAAAAAATTTCCACTAAAATGTGTGTTTCCCCCCTAATTTCACCTTTTTGCAAGGGTTAATAGCAGAAAATACTCCCCAAAATTTGTAACCCCATCTCTTCTGAGTATGGAGGTACCCCATAAGTTGACCTGAAGTGCACTATGGGCGAACTACAATGCTCAGAAGAGAAGGAGTCATATTTGGCTTTTTGAGAGCAAATTTTGCTCGGGGAGCATGTCGCATTTAGGAAGCCCCTAAGGTGCCAGAACAGCAAAAAAAAACACACATGGCATACCATTTTGGAAACTAGACCCCTTGAGGAACGTAACAAGGGGTACAGTGAGCATTTGCCCCCCACTGGTGTCTGACAGATCTTTGGAACAGTGGGCTGTACAAGTTTTCATTTTCATGGACCACTGTTCCAAAGATCCGTCAGACACCTGTGGGGGGTAAATTCTCACTGCACCTCTCATTACATTCCGTGAGGGGTGTCGTTTCCGAAATGGGGTCACATGTGGGGTTTTGTTTTTTTTGCGTTTGTCAAAACCGCTGTAACAATCAGCCACCCCTGTGCAAATCACCTCAAATGTACATGGTGCGCTCTCCCTTCTGGGCCTTGTTGTGCGCCCCCAGAGCACTTTGCCCTCACATATGGGGTATCTCTGTAGTCGGGAGAAATTGCGTTACAAATTTTGGGGGGCTTTTTTCCCTTTTACCTCTTGTGAAAATGTAAAGTATAGGGCAACATCAGCATGTTAGTGTAAAAAATAAAAAAAATTTACACTAACATTCTGGTGTAGACCCCAACATTTCCTTTTCATGAAGGGTTAAAGAAGAAAAAGCCCCCCAAACCTTGTAACGCAATTTCTCCCGAGTACGGCGATACCCCATATGTCGCCCTAAACTGTTGCCCTGAAATACGACAGGGCTCCAAAGTGAGAGCGCCATGTGCATTTGAGGCCTAAATTAGGGATTTGCATAGGGGTGGACATAGGGGTATTCTACGCCAGTGATTCCCAAACAGGGTGCCTCCAGCTGTTGCAAAACTCCCAGCATGCCTGGACAGTCAACGGCTGTCCGACAATACTGGGAGTTGTTGTTTTTCAACAGCTGGAGGCTCTGCTTTGGAAACAGTGGTGTACCGGACGTTCTTATTGGGGGAGGGGGGCTGTGTAAGGGTATGTGTATATGTAGTGTTTTTAACTTTTTATTTTATTTTGTGGTAGTGTAGTGTAGTGTTTTTAGGGTACAGTCACATGGGCGGGGGATTACAGCGAGTTTCCCAGCGCAAAATTTGCTGCATCTCAAGATGCGAGAAACCCACTGTAAAAGCCTCGCCCATGTGAATGTACCCTGTACATTCACGGGGGTGGCGGGGCGGGGGCTTGCATCAGCTGTTGCAAAACCACAACTCCCAGCATGCATGGTCTGTTAGTGCATGCTGGGAGTCATAGTTTTGCAACAGCTGGAGGCACACAGGTTAGGAAACACTGAGTTAGAAACAATGTTTCCCAACCAGTGTGTCTCCAGCTGTTGCAAAACTACAACTCCCAGCATGCCCAGACAGCTGAAGGGCATGCTGGGAGTTGTAGTACGGCAACATCTGAAGGGCCAGATGTTGCTGAACTAAAACTCCCAGCATGCCTGGACAGTCAGTGCATACTGGGAGTTGTAGTTTTGCAACAGCTGGAAGAGCACAGATTGGAGACCATTATACAATGGTCTCCAAACTGGGGCCCTCCAGATGTTGCAAAACTACAACTCCCAGCATGCATGGTCTTTTAGTGCATGCTGGGAGTTATAGTTTTGCAACAGCTGGAGGCACACAGGTTAGGAAACACTGAGTTAGAAACAATGTTTCCCAACCAGTGTGTCTCCAGCTGTTGCAAAACTACAACTCCCAGCATGCCCAGACAGCTGAAGGGCATGCTGGGAGTTGTAGTACGGCAACATCTGAAGGGCCAGATGTTGCTGAACTAAAACTCCCAGCATGCCTGGACAGTCAGTGCATGCTGGGAGTTGTAGTTTTGCAACAGCTGGAAGAGCACAGATTGGAGACCATTATACAATGGTCTCCAAACTGAGGCCCTCCAGATGTTGCAAAACTACAACTCCCAGCATGCCCAGACAGCCAAAGGCTGTCTAGGCATACTGGGAGTTGTAGTTTTCAGACTCCTAGAAGCAGCAGTGAAGATCTTCACTGCTGCCTCTGAGGACCACATACTTACCCGTCGCTGCTCGTCCACGTGGCCGGTCCCGCGCTGCTCCTCGGTCCCGCCGCTGGATCAGGTAAGTCCGCCGGTCCCCTCGTGTTCCCCCCGAATGCCGCAGGTCCCCGCGAGCCCCTGCAGTCTTCGTCCCCCGTTCTGCCCGACTTCCAGGGGCGGGCAGTGCGGGGGATCTGAACTTTCACCCCAGATCACTGTGATTGGTCCACAGGGACCAATCACAGTGATCGCTGACCAGGACCATCAATTGATGGTCCTGGGGGTGAAGCAGAAGTTGTCCCCTGCTGGAAACAGCGGGACTTCTGCCAGTTAACCCGTGCGATGCTGCGCATCGCCGGGTTAACTGAATGTCATTTATAAACGCCGGGATGCGCGAACGCACTGCACAACCCGGCGTTTATATATGCCATTCTGCGGGAAGGGGTTAAAGGGGTACTCCGGTGGAAAACTTTTTTTTTAATTTTTATCAACTGGTGCCAGAAAGTTAAACAGATTTGTAAATGACTTCTATTAAAAATTCGTAATCATTCCAGTACTTATTAGCGGCTGTATACTACAGAGGAAATTCTTTTCTTTTTGGATTTTTTTTTTCTGTCACGACCACAGTGCTCTCTGCTGACACCACTGTCTGTTTAAGGAACTGTCCAGAGCAGCATATGTTTGCTATGGGGATTTTCTCCTGCTCTGGACAGAGGTGTCAGCAGAGAGCACTGTGGTCATAACAGAAAAGAAATCCAAAAAGAAAAGAATTTCCTCTGTAGTATACAGCCGCTAATAATTACTGTAAGGATTAAGATTTTTTAATAGAAGTCATTTACAAATCTAATATGTAAAGAAAAGAAAGGGGAGAGCACTCTGAGGGCATATATCACCTGGACTGGATTGCGGTCAAACCCCGGTACCTATTTTCGTATCTCCTGCGGGGTGCACACATACAAGCATCAAGTATCAGAAAGATTCAATAAAGAAATTTTAGGTGCACTCACCGCTCAGCGGAGACTACTGCATGCCGGGGTCCGGTACATGGGGAGCTGGATCTCAGTGATGGCGCAGGGAGTGTGGCGCTCGGAGGCCTCTGAGCCCCACACTCCCTGCGCCTTAGCTGAGATCCAGCTCCCCGTGTACCGGACCCCGGCATGCAGTAGTCTCCGCTGAGCGGTGAGTGCACCTACATTTTTCTTTATTGAATAATTTACAAATCTGTTTAACTTTCTGGGTTCAGTTGATTTAAAAAAAAAAAGTTTTCCACTGGAGTACCCCTTTATTTTTTACAATCTTTTTATTGGGTTTTCAAAACATAAACATAAAAGACATTTATAACATAGCGTTAAACAGTCATGACATCTCTTACATGGGGGATCCGTCACATAATAGGTACTCCGGTGGAAATCTTTTTTTTTTTTTTTTTTTATCTATAGGCATAGAGTAAGGGTCTCCAAACTGTGGCCCTCCAGCTGTTGCAAAACTACAACTCCCAGCATGCCCGGACAGCCAAAGGCTGTCCGGGCATGCTGGGAGTTGTAGTTTTGCAACAGCCGGATGTCCAACTGGCATAGAGAAAGATCAGGACTGAAGATGGGATCCAGCGAGGGGTCTTAAAAGGGGTACTCCGGTGGAAATTATTATTTTTATTTATTTTTTTTTAAATCAACTGGTGCCAGAAAGTTAAACAGATTTGTAAATTACTTCTATTAAAAAAAAAATCTTAATCCTTCCAGTACTTATTAGCTGCTGAATACTATAGAGGAAATTCTTTTCATTTTGGAACACAGAGCTCTCTGCTGACATTACGAGCACAGTGCTCTCTGCTGACATCCCATCACATTTTAGGAACTGACCAGACCAGCGTATGTTATCTATGGGGATTTTATCCTACTCTGGACAGTTCTTAAAATGGACAGAGATTTCAGCAGAGAGCACTGTGCTTGTGATGTCAGCAGAGAGCTCTGTGTTGCAAAAAGAAAATAATTTCCTCTGTAGTATTCAACAGCTAATAAGTACTGGAAGGATTAAGATATTTTAATAGAAGTAATTTACAAATCTGTTTAACTTTCTGGCACCAGTTGATTTAAAATAAAAAAAAAGTTTTTCACCGGAGTACCCCTTTAACCCCTTAACGACGCAGGACGTATATTTACGTCCTGCGCCGGCTCCCACGATATGAAGCGGGATCGCGCCACGATCCTGCATCACATCGTGTTGGTCCCGGCGCTCATCAACGGCCGGGACCCACAGCTAAAACCACACATCGCCGATCGCGGCGATGTGCAGTATTAACCCTTCAGAAGCGGCGGTCAAAGCTGACCGCCGCTTCTAAAGTGAAAGTGACCCGGCTGCTCAGTCGGGCTATTTGGGACCGCCGCGGTGAAATCGCGGCGTCCCGAACAGCTGACCGGACACCGGGAGGGCTCTTACCTGCCTCCTCTGTGTCCGATCGACGAATGACTGCTCCGTGCCTGAGATCCAGGCAGGAGCAGTCAAGCGCCGATAACACTGATCACAGGCGTGTTAATACACGCCAGTGATCAGCATAGGAGATCAGTGTGTGCAGTGTTATAGGTCCCTATGGGACCTATAGCACTGCAAAAAAAAAGTTTAAAAAAAAGTGTTAATAAAGGTCATTTAACCCCTTCCCTAATAAAAGTTTGAATCACCCCCCTTTTCCCATAAAAAAAAAAAATAAACATATGTGGTATCGCCGCATGCGTAAATGTCCGAACTATAAAAATATATCATTAATTAAACCGCACGGTCAATGGCGTACGCGCAAAAAAATTCCAAAGTCCAAAAAAGCGTATTTTGGTCAGTTTTTATATCAAAAAGTCCCATCAAAACAAAAATCATACCGATAAAAACTTCAGATCACGGCGCAAAAAATGAGTCCTCATACCGCCCTGTACGTGGAAAAATAAAAAAGTTATAGGGGTCAGAAGATTACATTTTTAAATGTATACATTTTCCTGCATGTAGTTATGATTTTTTCCAGAAGTCCGACAAAATCAAACCTATATAAGTAGGGGATCATTTTAACCGTATGGACCTACAGAATAATGATAAGGTGTAATTTTTACCGAAATATGCACTGCGTAGAAACGGAAGCCCCCAAAAGTTACAAAATGGCGTTTTTTTCTTCAATTTTGTCGCACAATGATTTTTTTATCCGTTTCGCCGTGCATTTTTGGGTAAAATGACTAATGTCACTGCAAAGTAGAATTGGCGACGCAAAAAATAAGCCATAATATGGATTTTTAGGTGGAAAATTGAAAGGGTTATGATTTTTAAAAGGTGAGGAGGAAAAAACAAAAGTGCAAAAACTGAAAAACCCTGAGTCCTTAAGGGGTTAAAAGCTGTCTCATTCCAAACACCGGCACCTGGGCTCCCCCAGCATCACCAGGCCATATTTCATCATGAAAAATATATATATACTAGACATATAAGATGCTGGACATGCCTCCTGATCGAATAATATGGGCGACACTAATAGGTTGTAAGTTAGCATGGTGCACTACACGCTATCATGTAACTGGCACCCTGTATATGCCCTAGCTGTGTGCAACTATAATACTAAGCAGCTACTAGGGCTGCCACCTTTCCTGTAAAAAAAAATACCGGCCGTGCTAATTTGCATAATTAATTATATATGCGTGACATCACAGGATACACATATGTGGGGGGAATTTTTGTCCTATTCTGACCCCTATAACATTTTTATTTCGGGGCCTGTGTGAGGGCTCATTTTTTGCACCCCGATCTGTAGTTTTTAACACTGCCATTTTTGTTTCGATGTGACTTTTTGATCGCCTTTTTTTCATTAAATTTTGGCAGTTGCAGTTAGTTACTAACTACAACTCCCAGCATGCCCTGATACAGCTTGTGGCTCAGCAGCTGCCCAAAACAAAAACTACAACTCCCAGTATGTTGGACTATATAGTAGTATATAGTATAGGTCAGTGTTTTCCAACTTTGGGTGCCTCCAGCTGTTGCAAAACTACAACTCCCAGCATGCCCTGATGCAGCCTGTGGCTCAGCAGCGGCCCAAAATGAAAACTACAACTCCCAGCATGTTGGACTGTATAGAAGTATATAGTACAGGTCAGTGTTTCCCAAGCAGGGGTGCCTCCAGCTGTTGCAAAACTACAACTTTCAGCATGCCCGGACAGCCGTTGGCTGTCCGAGCATGCTGTCAGTTGTAGTTTTGCAACAGCTGGAGGCACTCTGCTTGGGAAACACTGGAATAGTATTTTGGTGCAACCGCCCGGGAGTTGGAGGATTGGTTGGATAAATACCGGACATTGCATTGCCGGTACTTTTAATATAAAAATACCGGGTGGCCAAAATACTGACTGTGACGGTAAAATACCGGTCAGGTGGCATTTAGCAGCTACCCCCCTCATGAATAGCAGGTATGTGAGTGGTTTGTCATCAGTATTTTGCACCTGTGCAGCCTCCCCCATATAGCTTTTTGGCTGATCTGCATCATGGTAAGTACAGGGTTCTAACCTGCCCTTGTACCAGTAATCAGTATTTATGGCTTCTTTTCTGTGATTTTTAAATAATTTTTGTCCCATTTTCTGTAATTTTTTTCTTCTGTAATGTTAGTGTAGGGACTCTCAAGAGACTGAAATGGAAAAAGAAAAAAAAATCAAATCAACTGGTGGCGGAAAGTTATATAGATTTGAAAATTACTTCTATTAAGAAATATTAATCTTTCCAGTACTTATCAGGTGCTGTATGCTTCAGAGGAAGTTGTGCAGTTCTTTCCAGTCTGACCACAGTGCTCTCTACGATCCGTGTCAGAAACTGTAAAGAGCGGGAAGGGTTTGCTATGGGGATTTACTTTTACTCTGGACAGTTCCTGACATGGACAGAGGTGGCAGCAGAGAGCACTGTGGTCAGACTGGAAAGAACTACACAACTTTCTCTGGAGCATACAGCTAGAGATGAGCACATTTTTGGAAAATTCCATTTGGCCAATTCGCCGAATTTTCAAAAAAAAAAATCATTTTTGTCCGAATTTATTCAACGCAAAATGCTATTAAAAAACAGCTATTTCTGGCCTTAATAGGGGTGTAGAACATTTTGCCTTGCTGTAAAACGCATAGGGTGTGTGCTGTGTTGGTGAAATAATACTGTTGTTCAGTATAACATACAGATCAGAGGTGTCGCTATTAGAATCACAGAGTCACAGAACGACACAAAGACAGAGCCTGGAGGTAGCAGCAGCATGAGGAGACCATATAGTGGCTGAATGACACAATGTGGAGGTGGCGGCAGCATGAGGAGAACATATAGTGGCTGAATGACATAGCGTGGAGGTGGCGGCAGCAAGAGTAGACCATATAGTGGCTGAATGACACAGCTTGGAGGTAGTGGAAGCATGAGGAGACCATATAGGGGCTGAATGACACAGCCTGGAGTTGGCGGCAGCATGAGGAGACCACATAGTGGCTGAATGACTCAGCCTGGAGTTGGTGGCTGCATATAGTGGTTGAATGACACAGCCTGGAGTTTGTGGCAGCATGAGGAGAACATATAGTGGCTGAATGACACAGCCTGGAGGTGGCAGCAGCATGAGGAGAACATATGGTGGCAGTATGAGACAGCTTGCAGCTGGCATCAGCATGACGAGAACATATGTTGGCAGAATGAAACAGCCTGGAGGTGGCAGCAGCAGCATCAGGAGTCCTGAAAGTGACCCGGTGACAGAGTAGTTCAGTGGGTGGCAATACCAGTACCCGGTGACGAAGGTGGGTGAAAAAAAGGAGAACTTGGCATCAGATGTGTGGCTTCAGGCGGGTGGCAGGATCAGAATAGTAGCCGAGGCAGATAGTCAAACGAAAACGGTCTCTTTTGTCAGTGTTAGTCTGCACAATTAAGTATTGAGGATAAGCATTACGTAAAACTTAACTTTTAATAATATACTTAGGATAAAGTATATGGACCCCAATTTTTTTTTAAATCAAACAAAAGGAAAGATGTGCAAAAAACACCATGTGCCACCTACACCACCAAGTATTAATGTGATGCAAAGACCTCTAAAAGGTGGAAGGGAACAACGTATGGTCCATTGTAACTGGTAGGGGTAAAAACTTCCCCTGTAAGGCCCTTCTGTTGCATTATTAATTACCTTCTTGGCACGTGTTACTCGCCTTAAAAAGAGCAGCCCCGCACAGGAAACTCTCCCTATTTCCATCTACAAACACTGCCATTTCCCAGGGTTTTTAGGTGGAAATAGGGATTGGTCCTTTTTAAGATGAGTAACACTTCCTTGAAAAGGTGGAAGGGAACAACGTATTATCCATTATGGCAGGTGGGGGTAAAAATGTCCCCTGTAAGTCCCTACTCTCGCACTATTAATTCCCTTCTGGGTAAGTGTTACTCACCCTAAAAAGAGCGTCCCCACACAGGAAACTCTCTCTATTTCCACCTAAAAACACTGGGAAATGGCAGTGTTTGTAGGTGGAAATAGGGAGAGATTCCTGTGTGGGGCCGCCCTTTTTAGGGCGAGTAACACTTGCCAAGAAGGGAATTAATAATGCGAGAGTAGGGCCTTACAGGGGAAGTTTTTACCCCTACCGGTTACAATGGTCCATACGTTGTTCCCTTCCAACTTTTAGAAGTCTTTTCATCACATCAATACTTGGTGGTGTATGTGGCACATGGTGTTTTTTGCACAACTTTCCTTTTGTTTGATTTCCCCAAAAAATTGGGTACATATATTTTATCCTAAGAAAAGTTAGGTTTTAGCTAATACATATCCTCAATACTTGTGGTCTGATGTGGAGGAATGTCTGTAACTGGGGAGCAGCACCTTAAATCTGTTTGGCACTATCCATAATTGTGAAGTGTTGGTGTGGCACCATGGTCAATCTACTCTGATGCATCAGGCATTGGTGGGTGGAAATCCTGGCTGATCCAGGCCTGATTCATCTTCATAAAGGTCAGTCTCTCCACATTTTTCATGGACAGACGAGTTCTCCTTAGGGTTACTGTGGCCCCTGCCACACTAAACACCAGCTCTGATGGCACACTACTGGCCGGGCAGGACAGCTTTTCCAGGGCAAACTCTGCTAGTTGAAGCCACCACCAGCTGCTGGTTCAGATCCTGCTCCATGTCTACCTGCTGCTGATGAGTTGCTTCACTATACCGGTGAAGAAAGCTACTCATCAGCAACTGTAGACTCAGGCTGCTGCTGATTGAGCTGGTACTGCTCCTGCCACCCCTCCCCTCCCCAACAGCCATGGCAGTGGAATGGGAGCGAAGAGGGCCCCCGAGTCAGACCTGCGAGAGGATGGACGATGGTGCAGATAGGCATCGGCCAACTGACTACGTAGTATCTCTGAAGGAGGTCAGTTTGTCCTCCCTCTCAGTGAGGGTAAGTGTGCAAGTAACTCGGAGGGACTCCCTACCTGTATCTCCACTGCATACTGCCACGGTGTGTCTGGGTCCTCTGTCTCGCCTTCCTCATAACCCTCTAGCTCCTCTGGCTGCTCCTGCTCCTCCTCTCCTGTCAGATGACTAGAAAAAGCACCCATCTCATGAAGCCTAAACTGTGCTGCTCCCCTTCTCCCCTCCTCCAGTTCAGCCCCCACAGGGCTCATGTGGCTGTGAGATGTAGGCGCCATGTCTCCAGTGCCCTGACCAGCCATCGTTTCCAACACGTGTTTTAGGATATGAAGCAGTGAAATGATGTTGTTCATCCCATAATCTTGGTGGCTGATTAATAATGTGGCTTCCTCAAAGGGCCTAAGCAAACGGCAGGTGTCACATAAGAGCTGCCACTAGTTGAGATTGAATTTACAAAGGGGAGTCCCCCTATCCGCTTGGATCATCAAGAAATCGGTGACAGCTTTTCTCTGTTCGTACAACGTGTGGAAACATCACTATTCAGACCGCGTTAGGGGTTGTCGTTTTGACACTGCAGGTTAAGGAGGGTGTGCTTTGCGGTGTATGAGTGGCTGAAGTGCATGCAAAGTTTCCTTCCCATTGTTAGCATGTCTTGCAGATGGGGGGGAACACTTCAGGAACCGCTTGACAACCAGATTGAACACCTGTGGCATGCAGGGCGCATGTCTCAGGCTTCCTTGTCGCAGCGCAGACCATGGTTCCCCCATTTCCAGTTTTCATGGAATAAGCCATAATTCGAGTTCTTGATGAATGACTTTTAGCAGTTCCTCCCCTGTGTGACTCTGTTCGCCAAGGCAAATCATGTGAAGAACAGCTTGACACTGCCGTGCCCTGCACACATGCAGTGGAGGCTGAGGACACAGGGGGCGGATGAGGAGGCGGAGTCGCACACTGTCACAGGATCAACGGCCTGAGAGCGTGGAGGAGGAAGTGGCGTGACCTGTCCAAGTTGCTGTTGTGGCTGCGCAGGAACCACATTCGACCAGTGGGACGTAATGGACATGTATTGTCCCTGACCATAGTTACAGCTCCACACATTGGCGCTGTCTTGCACTTTGGTATACACTGACAGGCTCAAGGACTGGCCCACCTTCTCTTCCACAAAATTGTGCAGGGCTGGTACTGCCTTCTTCGCAAAGAAATGACGGCTTGGGACTCTCCACCTCAGCTCGGCCCAAGCCATCAGTTCTCTGAAAGGTGCAGAGTCCACCACTTGAAAAGGGAGGGACTGCAGCACCAGCAACTTAGACAGGAGCACATTCAGCTTCTGCGCCGTTAGATGAGTGGGTGCATACTGTTGTCTCTTGGACATGACTTCGCCGATGGCAGAATGAGTCGAGGTAAGAGGAGCAGGACCATCTGGAGTGACAGAAGGAGGGTATGACACACAGCTCCCTTCGGCTGAGGTGGTGGAGCTTTGGCTGGCTGAAACAGGGAGTGATGTGCCACTTGGTGATGCAGCAGGCTGGACCACCACATCGGAGCCACGGTTCTCCCAGGCCACTTTGTTGTGATGCTGCATATTTTGACGCAGGGCCGTGGTGCCAACATTAGGACCCTGGCCACGCCTCACCTTCTGCCGACATATCTTGCATGTAGCCAGGTTAACATCCTCCGGATGCTTGATAAAAAAAACTGCCACACTGCCGAGTAGCTGATTTTCCCACCAATAGTCTGTACTAATTGACTGCTACTGCCGCCGACTACAGGAACCCCTGTTTCACTTCCCCTGGGGAAGGTAGGCTGCCGCAAAGCAGGTGGTCTACCCTGGGCACGTTTGGCTCCAGACTTTCCACTTCTGCCACCATGCTGACTGCCAAGCATACTACTACCTTGCTGGCTCAGCTGCTGCCTCAGGGCTGCGATCGGCTTCATCTTCATCGAGTTGTGTCTGCATGTCACTGATATCCTCCTCAACAGTGTCTGCTTCAGGAGCCTGAACCCTCGCAACACCGCCTCCCACACCACTCTCCTCATCACTGCTTGCCTGCCTAGCGGAGGAAGTGGCGGATGTCTCCTCCACTTCTTGGCTGGACAGTAGCTGCTGACTGTCCTCTATTAGATCGTCCTCAGTGAATAGTGGAGCTGAACCCACAGCATAAGATACTTCTGTAGGAAAGAGAACAGCCTAGGACACAGGCAATTGGTGGACAGGGACTGCTCCCAGGCCATGCCAACTGAGGGTTGTGTCTGAGGAACCCACCGCCTGTTGACTGGGGGTGTCAGATGTCACTTGTGATGAAGTGGATGACCGTGTTAACCAATCGATGACAGCAGATGGCTTGCTGGTCGAGACACGACCACGTGAGCTCAGGCTTCTCACTGCGACTCCTGCTGCCACTCGCCCCCAGTCTGCTGCGACCTCTGCCTGATAAATTTAGGCCTCTGCCACTCCTCTGTGCCCATCCTGGCACTTCTCTGCCTGACATACTTAGTGCGTATATGAGGGGAGTACAATACGCTCCACTACGCTTAAAACAGTATTTGTCTAGAACACCAGCAGGTGTGTACGTTTGGCTGGCCTTTCACAGTATCTAGGCCCTTAAGACTTTAACAGGAACACAATAGTACACAACTTAGATGTACGTATGTGGTATGGAATTATGAGGGGAGGACAATGCGCTTCACAAGGCTTAAAACAGTATTTGTCTACAACACCAGCAGGTGTGCACTTTCACCTGGCCTTTCACAGTATCTAGGCCCTGAAGACTTTAACAGGAACAAAATAGTACACCACTTAGATGTACGTATGTGATATGCACTTATGAGAGGAGAACAATGCGCTCCACTACGCTTAAAACAGTATTTTTCTACAACACCAGCAGTACACACCAGTGCTGCAGCACACAGTCACTGTGTACTACACCCAAAATTGCACTTTCTCTCTCAATCTCAATCTCTTCCCTATCAGTGCTTCTTGGCAGGATTTGGGCTTTAGGTGAATCGCTGCTGTAAAAAAAAACACACTGCTCTCTGTCCCTCTCTGCAATAGAACGCTGATGTGACTGGGAGGTGAATCGCTGCTGTAAAAATGCTTTTCTGTGCAACACACACTGCTGTCTGTCCCTCTCTCTCTCTCTCTCTGCAATAAAAGGCTGATGTGACTGGCCGCAGGATGGCTGCCGATTATATAGGGCTGTGACATCACAGGGGTGGCTGGCTGCTGATAGGCTGCATGCTGCATGTGATTCAGGGTTATCCCTGGATTCCTTGCCCCATGTCTTCACATGTGGATCCGCTATTTTAGATGCCCTGGAGCCTGGACCGCATTAAAGGGAATTTAATGAAGCGATTTGCGCAATCTAATCGCAGCGATATTTGCATTTGTTGTGATTCAAATTTTTCCTGACATATGTAACAAATTTGGATTTGGCAGATTCAATTCGCTCATCCCTACATACAGCAGCTTTTTTTTTTTTTTAAGAATAAAGCACAAAGGATTTTGGAGGCCAAAGTTAGACCCTAATAAACCAGTTCAAAGCCAAAATAAATATTCAAGAACATCAGTCAAATCCTACTTAGAATTTTATTACTACTTACACTAAAGAATAAAAAAAAAAAAGCTTTATTCTACAAACGTACTGTGGCATTCTGCGAAATAAAGACCGTACTTGAGGACACTATTTCAAAAAATTCCATTATTACATTCCGGAGAGCATATACCCTAACAAATATCCTGGTCCCAACTAGACCCAAACTGACAAAACAGGGGAACAATTTTACTACCCAATATGTAGTGTACCTGCTGAAATGTACATTATGTAGGCCGCACCATCAAGACTAAGAAATAGAATGATTAAACACAATGTCAGTGGGTTTCCCCTGCATAGCATCTCCAGACACTCAGCCTGTAATCCCAATTGTGGCTTCTCAGAATTCTTGGTCACCCCTATAGAACAAATACCAGGAGCTGAGACAACTATTTGATATGCTGAAGAACCATGAAAATTATTGGTGATTGGCTGAGCAGGCCATCTCCGAAGGTGGGGACCCGGAGCACTCAGGGGGAAGACGAAACTGGTGAGTTACATAGTTACATAGTTAGTATGGTTGAAAAAAGACATACGTCCATCAAGTCCAACCAGGGAATCAAGTCCAACCAGGGAACCAGTCCAACCAGTTGAGCAAGGATATTTGGGGCCCAGTTTAGGAGATCGCAGGGGGTCCCAGAGGTCTGACCCCCTTAATCAGGCACTTATCCCTTATCCTGTGGAACAACAGGAACAACAAGAAATGATCTACTAGATGACTTCTCACTTACTTCTTGACTTGGCAACGATATTAGCTATGTTAGTCTTATAAGATTCATGTTTCCACATACAATCTGTGTATTTTTTCTGCTTAATTATCTTAACTAACCGTGCCCAGAAACCTTGTTAAATCCTTAATGAAATTCCATCACAAACGCCCATTCATTACTATGTAGAACCCTTAACTGCAGATTATGATCTCGTGTGATCCCGAAAACACCTAATGACACGTTACAGAGTTTATAGATCTCTTGAAAACTTAATGATGTCTCAGATATTGTGTTTGAGAGGAACATACATACACTTCCTGGGACGTAATAATTCATAAGAGGCCCTTTCGCAAAATGGCAACATTAATTTCCCTCAAGCTATGATTAGTGGAGACAATGGCCATGAGTGATGATGAGAGCAAATAACACGCTGATAGTTAGGGGAAACCGGTCATGATGTAGCATATTACATGCAGACAATAGCCAAAGGTCCATATTTGTAATTCATTCTGTTTGTCCAGAAATAAACTGAAAGAGATATAGCCAAGACAGATAAATCCCCAAAAGGGTCCACACCTGGCTGCAACATGACCCCAGCATTACTAGGTGCCAACCCCTTAAAAATAGCAAGGAGGCAGGAGTTGAGGCCCTTGCAAGTTCCTGGCCCATCCAGTGGGCGCTCTGAGAGAGTGAGAGGCCCATGCACACACGTAGGCAGGGAGGGGTTCCAAAGCTGATGTGCCACTATCAGAAGTCATGGTCCCGCTACAACTAAGGCCCCCGTCAAGAAAAGTCTCTCTTTTTTTCTTCTTATTGGGGACTTTAACGCCCGTTCTTGTGACGGGGAGCAATGGGCAACAACAGTCCCGACTGCTCCCATTGACTATTATGGGGGCTGTTGGGCGCCATTGTTTTTTGACGGGAATAGCAGGAATTTTTTCTCCAGCTATTCTCCCCGGCTCCCCTGATGGCCATCACACTATCATGTGATAATGGTAGTGGGAATGTAGCTTAACCTGTTAAGGACGAAGGGCGTACCTGTACACTCTGCGCCTGCTCCCGCGATATATAACGCAGGGTCATGGGCTGACCCCGTGTGATATCGGGTCAGTCCCGAAACAGTGGCTAATACCAGACATCACGATTGTGGTAATGTTCGGCAATAACCCCTTTGACGTGGCGATCAAAGTTGATTGGCGCGTCTAAAATGTAAAAAATACATCCCAGCAGCTCAGTCGGGCTGATCGGGACCACCGCGGTGTGCAGATCAACTGAGGACACTGAGGATTCCTACCTTCATCCTCTGCGTCCGATTGGCAATTGATGGCTCCATGCCTGAGATCCAGGCTGGAGCAATCGAGCGCCGAAACACTGATCAATGCAATGCTATGGCAATCAATGTGTTGCATGTTATAGTCCCCTATGGGGGCTATAACAGTGTAACAAAAAGTGTAAAAAAAAAATTTTTTTATAAATGGGATTCAATCCCTTCCCTAATAAAAGTTTGAATCACACCCCTTTTTGCATAAACAAACTATGTAAATAAATATAAACATATATGGTATCACTGCGTGCATAAATGTCCGAACTTTAAAACGATATGATTAATTAAACAGCATGGTCAATGGCGTACACGTAAAAAAATTCCAAAGTCCATAATAGCGTATTTTTGGTCACCTTTTATACCATAAAAAAATTTATAAAAGTCCCATCAAAACAAAAATGGTACTGATAAAAACTTCAGATTACTGCGCAAAAAATTGAAAAATAAAAAAGTTGTAGGGGTCATTTTCGAACGTATACATTTTTCGTGCACTGTAGTTATGATTTTTTCCAGAAGAAAAACTAAATCAAACCTTTATAAGTTGGGTATCATTTTAATCGTATGGACCTACAGAATAAAGATAAAGTGTCATTTTTACAAAAAAAAAAAATGCACTGCATAGAAACAGAAGCCCCCAAAAGTTACAAAATGGCGTTTTTCTTTTCTTTTTTTTCTTTTTTTTCAATTTTGTCCTCCATAGATTTTTTGGTAAAATGACTGATGTAATTACAAAGTACAATAGGTGGCGCAAAAAACAAGCCATCATATGGGTCTGTAGATGCAGAATTGAAAGGGTTATAATTTTTAAAAGGTAAAGAGGAAAAAACTAAAGTGCAAAAATGGAAAAACGCTCTATCCTTAAGGGGTTAAGCCAGTTGGAGCGCCAATCTTGAGAGAAGCTCCAAAGAACACAACCCAATTCAAGAGACTGTCATCCTTCTCATTATTTCATATAAACAGATTACTGCTAGTGTTACTGTCAAGTTCAATGAGAGAATGTAAACCCGTGGAATGTCCGCCTGGAAATTTTCGGGCAGACAGCAGGCGCCTGCAGATCATACCGGCCCTATGATGTCTCCATAGACCGAAATGCATTTCCGCACGGATTCCGCAGAAAGGATTGACATGTCACTGACATTAGATGTTTCTGCCACGGAAGTTCCCCATGTGGGACTTTGCTGCAACGAAATTTTCAAGCTGAATTTTTCTTCCAGATAACGAATAAGAAATTCTGCCGTGTGAACACAGCCTAATGAGTTAAAATACAAATTGACACCGGGCTCTTGTTGCCCAAAACTCCTACGAGGAAGCTAAAGGTAGAAATGAATGATAAATGTAAACTAAAGAAACTTGCTCCCGTTTATTGTCAGCGTGAAAGAATATTGGCGGACAAATAGGTGGTGCAGCCTGCTACGGCCAGTTACCCTACAGATATACTTCTTCTCAGGTTTAAAGAAAAACTGTTTTATTATTTGACAAGGCCCCAAAATGCTAAACTCTTAGGGTACATTCAGGCGAACGGATCTATAGCATATTTTACGCTGCAAATCCGCCACTGAAGGACCCCTTCAGAGTACCTTTAGATGTGCCGGCTCGGAGCGGCAATACACCGCTATGAGCAGACACACTGCTGCAATGTGCGAGTTGCCGCGCATGCGCAGTGTACACAACATGGCCGCTCCCCCTGCTCCCTGAGCTAGGCCAAGAGCAGTCGCGATGTGCGAGTATACTGCGCATGCGCGCGGTGTCTCGCACATCGCAGTGTGTCTGCTCGTAGCGGAGGATTGTCGCTCCGAGCAGGCACCTGTAAAGGCAGCATACAGCAGTCCTTCAGTGGTGGATCCGCAGCATAATATGTGCCTTGGAACCGCTCGTGTGAACGTACCCTTAGGCTGGGTTCACACTGTGGAATTTCATGGCAGAATTTCTGCTGGAGATCAAGCCAGCGGCATTAGGACCGCGTGGACTGCATTGCCGTCTGCATAGACGTCAATGCATTTCTGAGCAGATCTCCCAAATGATCCACCCAGAAATGCATTGCCATCTGTGGGGACAGCAATGCAGTCTGTGCGGTCCTAGTGCTGCCGGCTCAATCTTCGGCAGAAATTCTGCCCAGAGATTTAGTAGTGTGAACCCAGCCTTAGGGTCTATTCACACAGCAGAATTTCCGCTGGCGGGATTCCACCTCAAATTAAAGCCCATAGACTTCTATGGAATTCCGCACTCCCATTCACACTTCTGAATTTCTGCTTCCGCAAGTGGAAATTCAGATGTGTGAATGGGAGTGCGGAATCCCATAGAAGTCTATGGGCTTTAAATTGAGGCGGAAATTCTGCCGTGTGAATAGCCCCTATGAACTAAATGTACATACAGCACCATTAAAGGGGTACTCCCACCCTAGACATCTTATCCCCTATCCAAAGGATAGGGGATAAGATGTCTGACCATGGGGGTCCCGCCGCTGGGGACCCCCGCAATGTTGCATGCAGCACCCACCTGTTTCTTGTCCGGAAGCACTGGAGGGTCTCGGTCGCGACCGCGGGAACGGAAGTCCGTGACGTCAGGACTCCGCCCCTGTGTGACATCAAGCCCCGTCCCCTCAATGCAAGTCTATGGGAGGGGGCGTGACGTCCCCTCAATGCAAGTCTATGGGAGGGGGCGTGACGGCTGTCACGCCCCCTCCTATAGACTTGCATTGAGGGGACGGGGCGTGACGTCACACGGGGGCGGAGTCCTGATGTCACAGACTTCCTTTCCCATGGTCGCGAACGAGACTCTCCAGCGCTGCCGGACAAGAAACAGTTGGGTGCCGCATGCAACATTGCGGGGGTCCCCAGCGGTGGGACCCCCGCGGTCAGACGTCTAGGGTGGGAGTACCCCTTTAAATCTTTCCCCAAGCAGTTACCAGAGACCAGTCTTTATTTAGAGTTATGTCTACACCTATCCACACCTTTATTACCTCTACTATACAGCTGGATCCAGAAGTATTTATTATGGCTAAAAATAATGGCTGTGATTCCTAAATAGTTATTGCAATCTTTTTGCTCAACCCCTGGAAAGTCTGCACCTCAGTCACATGTTGACCGCTGTGTTTCTCCTTCATTGTGGTGTGTGCAGAGGGTAAACTGTGTCATGGTAAAAATGCTTCGTGTAAATACTATAAAAGTACAGTAGATAACAAACTGTTACTATTATGAGAAACGATTGGGAAACTGTGATGACTAAAAACTCCTTTCGATAGGAAGGTTACATTGCCTTTTTAACCACTGCCCCATTTTTTTTTTTTTAAATAACTGTTTATTTTCAGTTTTTCAAGGTTTTTACAGGAATAGAAAATATAAGAACAGATACAGTAAGCAAATAAGGTTGCGAATAACAATTATCTCCAGTGAATATAGCTTCATATCATTTTCTTTGACTCGGTATCAGAAGCTAGGTCAGGGGTATGACTAAAGTATTTTCATACCATAAGTGCATGAAGACGTCTACTGGCAAGTAAAGAACACTATCTATGAGGCAATAGCTCTGTCCAATTACAAAGTAGTTACCCTAAGGTTACAATGAAGGTAAGTAAATACTAGGGATTGACCGATTATCGGCCGATAATCACGATTTTGGGCATTATCGGTATCAGCAATTACCTTGCCGATAAGCCGATAATGCCCGCCCCCCACACCGCGACCGCCCCCGACCCACCGCACCGCTTCGCACCCCCCACCGTAGTGCTGGGCGGTATACCGGTATGAACCGGATACCGTTTTTTTTTTCTCCCACGGTATGGATTTTTGCCCATACCGCTATACCGGTCGGGCCCCTCGCCCACACTCTGAGTCAATAAAAATTTTTTTAACTTACCCGTAATGGGGGTGGTCCGGACCATCCATCCTTCCTGTAGTGTTCGACGGCATTCCGGGTGGAGGGTGAACCGGTCCGGGCTGTCCTTCTCTGGGGGTGCTCTTCTCCACTCCGGGCAGGCTCCGGCCTAGTACGCTGCATAGACGCTGCTACGCCGTGACGTCAGGTGCGTCGCTGCGCATGGACGTCACTGCGCAGTGGCGTCTATGCTGCGTTACTAGGCCGGAGCCTGCCCGGAGTGGAGAAGAGCACCCCCAGAGAAGAAGGACAGCCCGGACCGGTTCACCCTCCACCCGGAATGCCGCCGGACACTACAGGAAGGATAGATGGCCCGGACCACCCTGACAGGTAGGGGGAGAGAAGCGGGTGGTGGTGGCGGCGGCCTATGGCACCGCAAAAGCCACTGCAGTGCATTGATTTAAAGCGCCCGCTTTAAATCAATGATCTGCAGCGGTGTCGCAGGGGGATAAATAGCCAATAACTTATACCGGAATATCGGTATAAGTTATCGGCTATCGGCCCTAACCTCCACCGATTATCGGTATCGGCCCTATATCGGTCGATCCCTAGTAAATACGACAATATGCTTAGGAGAACATTGAAAATTAAATACAAAACATATAAAATCATAATAAATTGGATAAGAGAAAGGACAAAAAGAAGAAAAAGAAAAAAGTGAGAAGTAGAAGAGAAAGGGAAAGAGAGTTAGAGCAGACATTCAGAGGCAAGTGGTTCACAACTCCCACCCACATGGCTCCCCCCGGTATGAGGGCTATTGTTGGAGTCGGTCAGCCTCAAATGTATCCCACGGAGACCAACTTTTATAGCACAGGCTTAAAATGTAAAATTATTCTGTTGGGTTAAAAAAAAAAAAATTATATATATATATATATATATATATTCAAAAACAATGCAGCACTACTTCACCATTAGATGCCCGGTGCCAGCGCCCCGACTCGATCAAAGTCCATGTAATAGAAAACAATGGCGCAGCACTCCAAAATTGCAAAAAAAATTGTTAAATTTATTCCTTCATGTCAAAATTTTAAGCAACGTTTCAGCTCCCCAATGGAGCTTGAAAAAAGCTCCATTGGGGAGCTGAAACATCTCTTAAAATTTTGACATGAAGGAATAAATTTAACAATTTCTTTTGCAATTTTGGAGTGCTGCGCCATTGTTTTCTATTACAAGGACTTTGATAGAGTCGGGGCGCTGGCATTGGGCATCTAATGGTGAAGAAGTGCTGCATTGTTTTTGAATATATATATATATATATATATATATATATATATATACAGTGACCCCCCCCCCCCCCGACCTATGATGGCCCCGACATACGATCATTTTAACATACGATGACCTCTCAGAGGCAGCATCAACATACGATGCTTTTGTATGTCGGGGGGCCATCGCATAAACGGCTATCCTTCAGCGCAGACTGCTTCAGCTGCCCCCGGATAGCCGTTTACGGTGCCCCGTGTGGTCCGCTGACGATCACTTACCTGTCCTCGGGGCTCTGTAGCGTCCTCTTCGGGATTCCCTGCATCGTCGGCGCTCTCCTCTAACGTCATCACGTCGCTGCGCACGCCGTCATCCAATAGGAGTGGCGTGCGTAGTTACCTGATGGCGGCGACGGAGAGCGACGTTCCCAGGCAGCAGAAACCTTCCCGGAGCGTCGGGGACACCCCGGGGATGCGGCAACATCGATGGAAGGCGACATCCAGGGCAGCGGTGACGAGTGGTGACGGTCCGGAGCGGCGAGTGGTCTTCAACCTACCAGTGGTCTTCAACCTGCGGACCCCCAGATGTTGCAAAACTACAACTCCCGGCATGCCCGGACAGCCAGCGGCTGTCCGGGCATGCTGGGTGTTGTAGTTTTGCAACATCTGGAGGTCCGCAGATTGTAGACCACTGTCCTATACTTTACATTGCACGGATCCCTCAACATACGATGGTTTCAACAAACGATGGTCCATTTGCAACGGATTACCATCGTATGTTGAGGGACCACTGTATATATATATATATATATATATATATATATATTTATATCTCAACAAACAAAGAAACTAACATTTGGTAAATTGTTTTGAGCACCTTACTTCATATCAATTGGTTGTTATAAGACAATTGTTACTATGACCAAAGACAAAGCTTTAAACCAAGTTCATTTCTGAAATACTAATGAAGTTATATTAACTTATAAATGTCACTGTTTGTATTGGTGATTGGCAATCACCCTGAAACAGCCGGCTACAGATTTATATTCTTTGGCTTGGCATACATTCCCAGTCAGTTTCTAAGATTCATGAATTAGAGTGAAACACTGATGTTAAGGGAAAGCTTCCTAAAAAGATGACATGATTTGAGCTGCTTTGCATATCCTATCTTCCCAGAATTGCCCAGTGGGGTGCCATACACAGTTAAGGTGTTCTCCTCGAGGAGAGACATTACCCTTCTGACCCACTATGGTCTACAAATTGAATAAATGGAGTTGTCTTTACTTAAATCTACATGTTGAAAATAAATAAAGTCTAATTAGTCAAAGTAGATTTAGTGTTCTTAACTTAACACTATGATCTGCAAACTAAGTCTAATAAGTCAAACACAAAATTGGTGATGCAAATAGTTGCCTAATTTTTTAAGGAAATCCAGCACAATATTTTTTACAGTGTTGGGGTAGAAAGTACAACGGCAAAAAATTACTTTAAATATCCTGTGGATAGGGGATAAATAGCTAATTGCAGGGGGGGTCCGATCACTGGGGCCCCCTGCTATCACCGGGATGGGACCCCGGCACTCTTAGTGAGGAGTGCATGTCGTCTACCATGAATGCACTCCATTCATTTCTCTGGGAGCGTCAATGATGCCTAAGAGCTGTATTCGGGTCTTTTCGGCACTCTCATAGGAATGAATGGAGTGCGTGCCAGCGGCAGCACGCCCTCTTCACTGAGCACCGGGTCCTGTCTCGTTGATCATAGGGGGCCCTAGCAGTCAGACCCTCCACCATCAGCTACCTATCCCCTATCCTATTTTTTGCCGGAGATCTCCTTTAAAGAACACCTTAATTTTTTTTTTTTTTTTATTGATCGATGGGGTTCCATGTATTAAAGGGGTTATAAAAAAAACTTTTTTTTATAAATCAACTGGCTCCAGAAAGTTAAACACATTTATGAATTACTTCTATTAAGAAATCTTAATCCTTCCAATAATTATCAGCTGCTGAAGTTGAGTGGTTCTTTTCTGTCTGGCAACAGTGCTCTCTGCTGACATCTTTGCTTGTCTCGGGAACTGCACAGAGTAGAAGAGGTTTGCTATGGGGATTTGCTTCTACTCTGGACAGTTCCCGAGACAGGTGTTATCAGAGAGCAGTTAGACAGAAAAGAACAACTCAACCTCAGCAGCTCATAAGTACTGAAAGGATTAAGATTTTTTAATAGAAGTAATTTACAAATTTGTTTAACTTTCTGGAGCCAGTTGATATATATATATATATATATATATATATATATATATAGATATTTATATATAAAAAAAAGTTTTCTTCCTGGATAACCCCTTTAAGAAATTCTGTAAATCTGTACAACACTCCGGCCATTCTCAGAGCAGTGACAATCAAAATGGGCACAGCGCTCACCTGAACAATGCAGCCCATTCAGCTGTCACACCCCCTCCCATAGGCTTGCATTGAGCGGCGGAGCGTGATGTCACATGGGGGCGGAGGCGTGACGTCACACGCCCTCAGCCCTGTGGTCGCGAACACACTCCGGGGACTGATTAAAACGGGATGCCGCGTGCAAGATCACAGGGGGTGCCCAGCGGCGGGACTCCCGCGATCAGGCATCTTATCCCCTACCCTTTAAAGGAGGATAAGCAAATCCCCGTAGGACACTTCTCCTGCTCTGGACAGTTCCTGACACGAACAGAGGTGGTAGCAGAGAGCACTGTGGTCAGACTGGAAAGAACTACACAACTTCCTCTGGAGCATACAGCAGCTGATAAGTACTGGAAGGATTAAGATTTTTAAATAAAAGTAATTTACAAATCTGTATAATGTTTTGGCACCAGATAATTTGAAAAACATTTTTTTCCTTCAGAATATAGGCAACTGATTTTATGACCACTAAGTGCTCTGGAGCACATTCTGCTGGCTGGTCATGCTCGCCCTGACCATGAGGGTAGTAGTCATGAGTCAGTCTGTCCTACTTATTTTACAGTACAACAAAAAGGTCTGATCATGGCACTTAAAGGGGTACTCCAGTGGAAAACTTTTTTGTGTGTGTATGTGTGTGTCAGGAACTGTCCAGAGCAGAAAGATTTGCTATGGGGATTTGCTCCCACTCTGGACAGTTCCTGACATGGACAGAGGTGTCAGCAGAGAGCACTGTGGTAAGACTGATAAGAACAACTCAACTTCCTGCGGAGCATACAGCAGCTGATAAGTACTGGAAGGATGAAGATTTTTTAATAGAAATAATTTACAGATCTGTTTATCTTTCTGGCATCAGTTGATTTGGAAAAAAAAAAAAAAGTTTTTTTTACTGGAGTACCCCTTTAAGAAGTCAACTGTCCAAACTGAAAATGTTTCAGCGGGGTGTGGTTATATGGCACAGACAAGTGCTTGCCTGTAATGCTATGCTCTAGGCAGTGCTTTCCAACCAGTGTCCGGGCATCCTGGGAGTTGTAGTTTTGCAACAGCTGGAGGCACACTGGTTGGGAAACACAGGGTAAGGGTATGCATTCAATGTGCACCATGGAGTATCCCCTGAAAAATTCTTTTAGTACTTACATCAGTGGTGTCTATTAACGCCAACAGTTCCAACAGAGCGTCCCGGACTGGTCGGTATAGGTCGGTAGACGCTTGTCTTGCTGTATAGTAAAAAAGAACAGCCCGTTAGAGTCATGCAAATAAGAAGAGGGTAATACATATGGATGATGGTGGATGAGCTGTAAGAATTCTATCTTGGAGCTTTATAAATAGGATCACATTGTGATAGTCATTCATCCAGGCTGGATACATTTAGAAGGTGAATGAAATGTGCTCCTGCCAATAAAGGTCATGTACCAACAGGGCTGGTGCAAGGATTTTTGCCACCCTAGGCAAAAGCTAATTTTGCCGCCCCTTGACCCTGCCCATTGGCTCCGCCCTTTGACATCCACCAACTTACTACTGGGGTGACACACTGTAACAAACCACCTCCTCATGTAATCTCCTTACTACTGGGGTGACACACTGTAACAAACCTCCTCCTCATGTAATCACCTTACTACTGGGGTGATACACTGTAACAAACCTCCTCCTCATATAGTCTCCTTACTACTGGGGTGACACACTGTAACAAACCACCTCCTCATGTAATCTCCTTACTACTGGGGTGATACACTGTAACAAACCTCCTCCTCATATAATCTCCTTACTACTGGGGTGACACACTGTAACAAACCACCTCCTCATGTAATCTCCTTACTACTGGGGTGACACACTGTAACAAACCTCCTCCTCATATAATCTCCTTACTACTGGGGGGGACACACTGTAACAAACCCCCTCCTCATGTAATCTCCTTACTACTGGGGTGACACACTGTAACAAACCTCCTCCTCATGTAATCTCCTTACTAATGGGGTGACACACTGTAACAAACCACCTCCTCATGTACTCTCCTTACTACTGGGGTGACACACTGTAACAAACCACCTCCTCATGTAATCTCCTTATTACTGGGGTGACACACTGTAACAAACATCCTCCTGATGTAATCACCGTACTAGGGGAACACACCGTAACAAACCATCTCCTTATGTTATTACCTTACTACGGGGGTGACACACTGTAACAAACCCACTCATTATGTAATCTCCTTACTACTAGGGTGACACACTGTAACAAACCTCCTCCTCATGTAATCACCTTAATACTGGGATAACACACTGTAACAAACCTCCTTCTCATGTAATTACCTTACTACTGGGGGGACATGGTGGTGCTGGCTGGGCGGCGCCCCCGTCTTGCAGCGTGCAGAGTGGCACCCCCATCAAGAGGGCACTGTAGGCGGCTACCTATTTTGCCTACAGGTAGAACTGGCCCTGTGTACCAATCCAGGAGACAGTTCAGATATAGCAGAGTTGAATTCCTGCCGCTTGTTTGTACACAGTGTGGGTAAATAAAAGGGAACAAAAATGGGTAGTGGATAAGGGCTGCTGTATATATCCCACAAAACGACTCTTTGGTCACCACGGTTGCATAGAGCATAGGTTTATTCGGTATGTAAAAGAATGTACGACGCATTTCAGCGCTAACTTGCCCCTTCCTCAAGTCCAAAAACAGTAACTGTCTAACCTGTCAGCCCTGTTATAATCTTTTATTCTTCTGCTTTGTACTCAGTGATAGCTCTAGGGGGTTTTCAGTGCAATACAAGAGGGAACACATTGCGCATTGTACCAAGTGTCAACCATGGCCAGCTCCATGTGCATCTGTACCCTTGAACGGCAAAGCAATGATAGGACCTCTAACAAAGTGTTTACCCAAAACCAAGAACATTCATACCGCAGTAGCAAACTATGGGGCTGTTATGGGACTTGGAAAGAGTGGTCTATGCCCTGGCTGTTTCGAATATGACTCCCTTTTACACATGTCCGGACGTTTTCAGCAAAACAGGGGTGTAGAACAGGCCCTAGGGTCATGGGAAGGTCCTGGTTTATAAAATGACAACCTTAATGAGGGACTAATTTTGATCTTGAGCACCCCATTAATCTGTATGCCCTTCCCATATCAATATGGACTCAAAAAACTCAGTAGGTCCTGAAAAGTATCCAATCATGTTAGGTGGCCAACATTGTATAGAACCACACAATAAATTTTATGATAAGTTGGAGAAGAACTTGAACTAGATCTGCTGGACCCTTTCCCACATTGCAGGGTATCATTAGGGATCTATTTACCACATTTGGGTTGTGTCAGAGACTAAATGACAGCCTAAGGCTGGGTGACGCTAAGCAGAGCTCAGAGGCATTGGTCAACCTCCAAAAAGACAAGAAACTGCTGAGATAACTGGACAGCTTCACACATGGTTTTCCAGTGCAACACAAGAGGGTGTTGTGCCAAGTGTCAACTCGAGTGGACGTCCGTAGACTGCTCCGTAAGATCATAGGTTAAGGTTTCTGCTGGAACATTTTCCACATTGAAGGGTATCATTAGAGATCTAATTGCCAAGTCGGGATTGTGTCAGAGGCTATTAAATGACAGCCTTAGGCTGGGTGACACTAATCAGAGCTCTCAGGCGTGGATCACCCTCCCACAAGCCAAGAAATTGCTGGGCTAACTCAGCAGTTTCACATATGGTTCATGGGTGACAGACATCATAATCCGCACTAACATTTCAGGATTTTGAAGTACGTAGTGATAGTCTTCAAGAACTGTTTATCCATTGTGACTCCTTGACCCCCCACAAGTAATTCTTCTTCTATGAAGGTCAGCAGTGAGCATCAATTCACCTGTGTGTGAAAAACCCATCTATACCATCCTACGAGACCGTGATCATGTAGGGGAAGTGGGCCTAGTGGCACAGTACTGGGCACCAGTGTACAAGAGTATATATTGGAGCTGGAGAGGGTTCAAAGACGGGCAACCAAAGAGATATGGGGAAAGGGAGGACTACAGTACCCAGAAAGATTATCTGAATTAGGGTTATTTAGTTTAGTAAGAAACTTACCCCTACGGCTATGATAAGTACAACATGAGAGCAGTGCAAGTATCCCCATGAGATGGGCCATGTACGCCCAGGTGTACAAGTACCACAGCTTAAGAACATTGGCTCTATACTAGTCAGATGTGAATTTTAAGTATGGTGGACAAATGTATGAATTGTGGAGTGTGGATTGTTGGCAGGCATCTGTAGGACAAGGAATGCTGCCAAATGAATTCATATAGAAATGAACTCATCCTGAGCACCATCCATGAGGAAGATGTTACTACACTACTAGTTCGCATAGTACGCATAGTATTTGCTTATCTGACAGTAATAACATGCTTAGCTACCTATAGGTAGTATGGTATTATCCATGGGTATACCCAGTCAGCCAAATAAATACGGTAATAAATAGTAATCACATAATAACCTTCATTAAGGTTGGATTAGGAATTTAAATTGATACGAACGATTGAATAAACCTAGGAAGATATGAATCAGAATGGTTCATGGTTGGACATTTTTGAGCAGAAATGTTGGACTCAAGACAGTGCAGTGTCCCACTGTGTGTGTTATTTGTGTTATCCATTGGTTGTTGGATATAAATGCCCAGGCATACATACAATACATTTGGCATTTTTGCTATGGGGCCCAAACATGACCTGGTGCTCACTGTGTGCGTGAGGGAACAGGGTCATGGAGGAGGGGATACAGCTGCCAGTCTGGATTGGTACATAGCCATTTGGGGTCCGGTGGGGTGAGCTCTGCGGGGGGCAGCCAGCCAGTCATTATACTACCTGGGGCCTGGAGTGACCATTCCTACATTAGTTAAAAATTTACAGACAGTCAGACTCCCTGTCCCATGGGCCTCATAGCAGTCGCATGGTCTGCCTCTATGGGAGGTATGCTACAGTAAACGCCTGATGTTTTCCCTCATTGTGTCATGTACTTCACAATGTATACACTTTATAATGTTTCTATTGTTTGCACTGTTAATGCACTATTCATTCACTGGCAATATGTCCTTGTTCATTTATTTAAGTGTTGCTGCCACCTAGTAGCTGTACTTTCTTAGGACTGCAAGCAGGAGGACTATGCCCCAGAATAGCTCATAGTGCTCCATCCTAGGATTCATTGAGCTTTTAGACCAGGTCTAGATATCCATATAATTGAAAGATCAACGACTCAATTCCCCAATAAATAGGCCATTACTAAAAAGCAATTCAGTACTACTTAACCCCTTTAGTGGAGAATAGATTGCGGACTGATTCTATTACTATTGGAACCAACTGAGTTTAAGCAAAGAAGAGATGGACCCCACTATCCACTACACTGCTATTTTAGGAAGTGTACCCCTGCTACAGTCTGCTGCTGTTTATCTGTTGGGATTACTGTAAAGACTGTGTCAACTATTGCCTTTTAAAGGAAGAGTGGAACTTGTTTATCTACAACCTGTTTCTGCCATCACTGTTTGCACAGCAACACAAGGGCCCCAAACTTCCACCATACCTGACACCTACATTAGGAAGTGTCCCAAAGAAACCAAGACCATCATCAATAGGACAGCCCCCCAAGTGGCTGGAGCAGCCCATAAAACCATCTGACTGGGAAGCCCAACAAGCCCATAGGGTCTATCCCCTCAATCGGCCTTTCTTCCTGGACCGAGCTCTGTTTCTCACAATGACAACCCTACATGGAGATCAGGGAAGGGGTTCTACTGCTCTGGGTATACATTCATTTTCCAAAAAGGAATAATCCAAAGTGTTGGGATGGGGGTTCACCCAAGTCATGGTATTACATGGTAAGCCATTTGAATGGCTTTCCTATACTATTACATTGCTTCAAAACTGCAGTGCAAATAATGTATGCTCTGTTGCAATATCAGTTGTTTGCTCTGGGTCCCATGACTGACGATCACGAGGCCAGAGTATTGTGACGTCACGGCTCCGCCCCCGTGTGACATCACGCTCCGCCCCCTCAATGCAAGCCTATGGAAGGGGGCGTGACAGCTGATGGTAACGGGGTGCTGAGTGAAAGATCACAGGGGTCTCCAGTGGCGGGACCCCCGCGATCAGGCATCTTATCCCCTATCCTTTGGATAGGGGATAAGATGTCTTAGCGCCGGAGTACCCCTTTAAAGTGAAACTAGTTTAAGAACAGAGAGATATGAAACCTGCACTACATGCTACAGAAGTGGCAGAAGTGCTGCTGAAAACTTGGAAAGTGTATAGATGGTAAACAGCAAGCAGAGATCTTGAAGATGGTAGAGAAACAAAGAGAAAACTAGATACCACAATAAAATATCATGCTGTTTAACGATCAAAATATATAACTGTCCTAGTACAAGAACAAGTCCCCTCTTATATTATTATTATTATTTGCATCCTAATACAAGCATAGCAGGAGGAAATAGTGCAAATCCCCCTTAGAGACATGGCATGCACCCCTTGGGGACACATACTACTTGTTGAAATCCGGGAAGTTAGACAAAGGAAAGAGTTTACATACACGGAGCTATAAACATCAGATGACTGGCTGGAATCCTCTTACTCCATGTATTTCCCAGCGGCACCTGCCAAATGAGCCCTTGACTCAAGTGATTGTATAGAGGAGGTTTCACTCCTGATGTACAGTAACTTTCCAGAAGTTGTGTAGACTTTATGCATTAGACTAGTGGTCTAGTCTCACTTCAGATTACATTAGCGTGTTTGTATTACTTTTCATTCATTTAAAGGGCTTTTTCCCATAGCCCTGGTTCCAAGGCATATATAGACCTAGGGTTATTGTGGAGCATATATCCTCTATATTAATTTCTACAGGGACATCATAGGGACACCACATTACATGCAGTACAGTACAACCAAAATATGTAGGGTGAGGCTGGAGCCCACGCTCATAATACTCTTGTTGGGAACAGTTTATAGTTTTATAAGTTATGCCATATTTGGTGTATCATGTACAATATATGTGCAGTACATAGCATTGTCATATACGGTGTATTCAATGGGTACCTAAACATAGAAACATGTCAGAAGTTGTGATCGGCGGGGAGTCTGGCTTCTGAAACCCCCACCAATTGCTAAAACAAGAATGAAGGGATGAACCAATGGCCTCCCCTGACAGCTGTGTCCTCCTATTGCTGCTCGACTTTGCTCAGTCACTTGGTCTCTTTAAAGGGAACTTGTCATCATTTTCATGCAGCCTTAACAACGAGTCCATGGAGTGGTGCCTGGTGCCTCCCTTAGTTGTCTGTCCAATCACAGTTCAGTGCCCCGGGAACCTGTGTCCAAGCTACAATATATGATATGTTTCATAAATGCCCAAATCTGTATATGTACTGTGATTTAACCTGCATAACTGTTTTGTGCATTACATTGCATTACATTGCCTTAACAGCATAAACTGAAGTATGATGAGAGTGACAGGGTTAATATTTGCATACTGGATCAGATGAGTGATTAATTGGTCACATGATATGTTCCCCAGTTAGGGATAGTCCAAGGTCTAACCCACTCTCCCCAGGGGGGTGGAGGGCTTTTGCCAAAGTAACAAGTCTCCAAGCTCTGCTTCTTCTGGGTAGACCAGTCATTAGTCAGTCAACGAAAAGTATTTGTGCTTAGTATAGAGGATATCTCCTAGGCTAGTTCCGGCCAGGAGAGAGAGCTCATCTAGTTTGAGTGTGTCTCCTGGGTCAAATCAAATTCAAGCCTCTTCAAGTCCTATTCCAGTCCTATGGCCAAGTCCTATTCCAGTCCTATGGCTAAGTCCTATTCCAGTCCTATGGCCAAGTCCTATTCCAGTCCTATGTCCAAGTCCTATTCCAGTTGCAAGCAACATCCACCTAAGACAGATCTGAGCCACATGTGGAGTGATAATGGAACTGTAGAGAGTTTGGAGATGTGGTGGCCCAGTACTATCAGGTGGACTCAGTCTCAGTCCCCTGGCCTCCACACTCCTCAGGACTCTCATCACCCAGTCTGTCATGTAAAGAGTTAATGTATTATATTCATGTTAATGTGCCTTTAAGTATTGTTGCTAAGTCTATGTAATCAAGGAAGGTGCTAGTGACCAGGTGACTTGCTGGTGAACTATGGGACCCCTCCAAATATCTCCCTTATATAGCAGGGAGGATCTAGCCTAGTAAGATGAGTCTGAGGTACGGTTGAGTGAAGACCTGAGAGTGTCTGGTGTTCCTGAGGGAGACCAAGGCCTAACCACGCAGCCCGCAGCCACTATCCGTGAGACCCCCTACAGGTGAAAGTTAAAGCCTGGTAAGCCTAAATACAGGGGAGAAGTCTAGTCAGTATAATCAAGTCTGTCAAGTCTAAAGTCAGTGTGGGACTGCACAATTAAGTCCAAGTCTACTACAAGTCCCAGCGAGCCCACAAGTCTCCTAAAGTCCACTGGTCACCTCCTTGGGCTTAAACTGAGGTGTAAAGACATTAACATCTGTCTGCCTCAGTCCAGCTGCCGTTGTTCTGTAACCTTGCATCGGAGTGATTATTTGCCCTGCGTCTGGCCCAGGAACCAGCGGCCATATCTGGGGTGTTGTAGTGGATAATCACTCCCTGGCGTCACGAATATCAAGAGTTAATAACATCTGCCCTAAGGGTAGTAACATCTGCCCTTCATCACACTCTACACCACAGATGATTTTTCCTAAAAGCTCATCTCCAGTCCTTGTTGTGAGGGCATAATGCTTCAAGTTCCAGCTTCAAAAACGAGTGCTGTTGAGCCAGAGAAGGATAAAGCTGAACAAGGACCTCTCTGTATACATTATTCTCTTCAGTGACCTTCGGTGAAGTATTCGCATAATAGTAAGCCAACCTGTGTAGACTTTTCACAGAAGTGTTTGAAATAATTAGACTGTATCCTGTCTGCAACTGCATTCCCACTAGCAACCCCACTTAAATATATAAAGAGTGCATCAGAGATTTTCCAGTCAGTAATTCTTAAAGAGGCAGTGACCAACTCTTCACTCATCTACTTAAAAAGTGTAACAAATCAGTCGGTGCTAGAAATACTGTGTTATAACTGGATTTGCAAAGAACATTTAGTAAAGTTTCAGGTTATTTTCACATTACACAAGTGTTCAGATTACTCATTCCTGCACTTTACACTACTGTCAACTTATTTGACAAGAGTACCTGGGGATTATTGGGTTAGCAACACCACCGTGCCATATGACATTACCATTGCCTGAACTACATCCTCCTCCATGTGTTAAAACAGCACAGAACCTACTCCTCTATGCTATGACAGTGCTGGTGTAAGTGCACTGAACTGAATAGGTTGCACTGTGCTGAGAGATGATTTACAGTATAGTACTATAGATAGCATGTAAGGGAGTAGGGGTTGCTGATGCATTGAGTTTTCAAGGTGCTGTATGACCAGAAATGAAAGAAACAGCAGCACAGCAAGGAAGGGGTTACACTTGCTGATGACAAGGCTGCAAACTAAAGTGAGGGGGAGATTAGATACAGGAGATAGCACAGTATACATTCTGCAGCACAGCAAAGAATGGGTTACGCTAAGCCCTAAGCTGCTGCTGAAGACAAGCCTGAAGACTACAGGGAGGGAGAAAATGATGGAGATTAGATACAGGAGACAGGACTCTGTACAAAAAGCATCAGTGCAGCGAGGCAGGGGTTTCACTAAACACTGAACCGTCGCTGCTGAGATGAGAGGGAATCCTTGATTTTACTTTCAGGGACAAACCAGATCCTCTGGAGAATTAATAAAGCTTGCAGCTATACAGCCCTCCCCCCCCCCTTCTGCACAGAGCACATGCTAAGCCTTGCCCCCACCTCCTCTATTCCATCTTGCTACTGACAGATTTCCCCTAACAACAGGTAGTGAATAGCAGATTGCGGGAAAGAGATACCTAGAGGCCAAAACGTTAGAGTTGTTTTTCTGGGGTAAAATGGAGTCAATTTTGGTATGTGAAGAGATTTACAAAAATATTAGAATGACGTGGGCTATGAAATCGAGGGAAGTTGTTTGAATCGACAGTGACCACTCGACAGTGACCGCTTGACAGTGACAAGCGTCTGCGTCAGCCATTGTGTATCCTTCTCCCTTCTATGCCCAGATACACCCTCCTTGCCGGGTGGTCAACAGCTTAAACACTTGCCTATACACATAGTTACATAGTTACATAGTTAGTACGGTCAAAAAAAGACATATGTCCATCAAGTTCAACCAGGGAATTAAGGGGTAGGGGTGTGGCGCGATATTGGGGAAGGGATGAGATTTTATATTTCTTCATGAGCATTAATCTTATTTTGTTCCAGGAATGTATCTAATCCTGTTTTAAAGCCGTTAATTGTTCCTGCTGTGACCAGTTCCTGAGGTAGACCGTTCCATAAATTCACAGTCCTCACGGTAAAGAAGGCGTGTCGCCCCTTGAGACTAAACTTTTTCTTCTCCAGACGGAGGGAGTGCCCCCTCGTCCTTTGGGGGGGGTTTAACCTGGAACAGTTTTTCTCCATATTTTTTGTATGGGCCATTAATATACTTATATACGTTTTTCATATCCCCCCTTAAACGTCTCTTCTCAAGACTAAACAATTGTAACTCCTTTAATCGCTCCTCATAGCTAAGATGTTCCATGCCCCATATTAGTTTAGTCGCGCGTCTCTGCACCCTTTCCAACTCCACAGTGTCCCTTTTATGGACAGGTGCCCAAAACTGAACAGCATATTCCAGGTGAGGCCGTACCAATGCTTTATAAAGGGGGAGTATTATGTCCCTGTCCCTTGAGTCCATGCCTCTTTTGATACATGACAATATCCTGCCGGCTTTGGAAGCAGCAGCCTGACATTGCATGCTATTCTGTAGTCTGTGATCTACAAGTACACCCAGATCCTTCTCTACCAGTGACTCTGCCAGTTTAATCCCCCCTAAGACATACGATGCATGCAGGTTATTAGTACCCAGATGCATAACTTTACATTTATCCACATTGAACCTCATTTGCCAAGTGGATGCCCAGACACTTAGTCTATCCAAGTCATCTTGTAACCTATACACATCCTCTATAGACTGTACCGTGCTACAAAGCTTGGTGTCATCTGCAAAGATAGAAACAGAGCTGTTAATACCATCCTCTATATCATTGATAAATAAATTAAACACGATCAGTGAGCCTGCCACGTGATACAAGTAGATGAAAAGGATTAAGCACTTTCACTAAGCGAGTCATAACACAAGCCAAACAGAACATGCCAATCCTGTTCAGAGAGAAGTTCCAACGTGCCGGCATTCACAGAACTGCTGCTGAACATGGTAAGGAAATGCCAGTCTACCCACCTCACACCTGAGTATAATACACAATATACCCACGAAAGGCAACAGTACATTACCTATGTGACAGCAAACCCAACAGCTGCCCCATTCAGACTGATATAATAATCATCAACATCATGGATCACATAAACAAAGACAGATGTACTGTGCTGTCCTAAGATCAGAAAAAGATGAGCCTCACGTGCTCGGAGAATTCTCTGAGTAATTATAGTGCGGTGAATTAAGTTGTGTTAGATTAATGTCAGGTTGGCCGAACTAAGGCATGTTTTTTAACAGCGTTTAAAATTTGGTATTTAAAGGGGTACTCTGGTCTTTTCTTATAGGGCATAAGATGTCTGATCGCGGGGGTCCCGCCGCTGGGGACCCCTATGATCTCTCCTGCAGCACCCCCTTTCTGAAGCCGGGACATCACTATACTCCGTCCCCTGTATTGCCCGTCATCAGCCATGGAGGGATCCTCGTTCTGTGCAGCTCAGGAAAGGGGGTGCTGCAGGAGAAATCATGGGGGTCCCCAGCTGTTGCACCCCTGCAATCAGACATCTTATCCCCTATCCTTTGGATAGGGGATAAGGTGTCTAGGGGCCAGAGTATCCCTTTATAGTGTACAGTGAAGAAAAAAATGTTTGACCAGTCTATAATTTTGATGGTTGGTTTATTTTACCAGCAAGAGACAGAATAACAACAAAGAAAGAATCCAGAGAAACGCATTTCATATAAGTTATGAATTGATTTGCATATGATTAAGTATTCGATCTCCTATCAGCCAGCAAGATTTCTGGCTCCCAGGTGTCATTAGACATGTAATGAGCTGAGATTAGGAGCACTATCATAAAGGGAGTGCTCCTAATCTCAGCTATTTACTTGTATAAAATCAATCAGATTCCAAACTCTCCACTATGGCCAAGACCAAAGAGCTGTCCATGGATGTCAGGGAGACGATTGTAGACTACACAAGACTGGAATGGGCTACAAGACCATCGCCAAGCAGCTTGGGGAGAAGTTTACAAGAGATGGTGCCATTATTTGCAAATGGAAAAAACACATATGAACAATCAATCTCCCTCAGTCAAGGACTCCATGCAAGATCTGACCTCATTGTTCCGAACATCTGAATGAGAACTGGGTGAAAGAGTTGTGCTGCCTATGACCCCAGGAACATTATATCCACCATCAAACTATAAATAAGGGTTTATTAATTCTCAGCCATTACGATATTACCATCAACACCACTTATATATGTTTTGCTTTTATCTCTCTCAAGAGGCTAGATATGTAAGGTCAACAGCTAGGTAGCCTGCCAAGAATCAACAAAGGCTATGCGGGGGGAAAATTTGTTTTGCTATTTGTTCACCTGCCTCTTCAGGTAGCAGACTTCTCAGCGTGGCTGTACATGGATGGGGACATAATTGATGCAATAAACGTCTGGAATGATGCTTTTGCCTTTTCTTAGGTTCCTGTTACGCCGAGCGCTCCGGGTCCCCGCTCCTCCCCGGAGCGCTCGCTTCACTCTCCCCGCGGCAGCGCTCCGGTCACGTCCTCTGACCCGGGGCGCTGCGATTCCGCTGCCAGCCGGGATGCGATTCGCGATGCGGGTAGCGCCCGCTCGCGATGCGCACCCCGGCTCCCCTACCTGACTCGCTCTCCATCTGTTCTGTCCCGGCGCGCGCGGCCCCGCTCCCTAGGGCGCGCGCGCGCCGGGTCTCTGCGATTTAAAGGGCCACTGCGCCGCTGATTGGCGCAGTGGTTCCAATTAGTGTGTTCACCTGTGCACTTCCCTATATCACCTCACTTCCCCTGCACTCCCTTGCCGGATCTTGTTGCCTTAGTGCCAGTGAAAGCGTTCCTTGTGTGTTCCTTGCCTGTGTTTCCAGACCTTCTGCCGTTGCCCCTGACTACGATCCTTGCTGCCTGCCCCGACCTTCTGCTACGTCCGACCTTGCTTTTGCCTACTCCCTTGTACCGCGCCTATCTTCAGCAGCCAGAGAGGTGAGCCGTTGCTAGTGGATACGACCTGGTCACTACCGCCGCAGCAAGACCATCCCGCTTTGCGGCGGGCTCTGGTGAAAACCAGTAGTGGCTTAGAACCGGTCCACTAGCACGGTCCACGCCAATCCCTCTCTGGCACAGAGGATCCACTACCTGCCAGCCGGCATCGTGACAGTAGATCCGGCCATGGATCCCGCTGAAGTTCCTCTGCCAGTTGTCGCTGACCTCACCACGGTGGTCGCCCAGCAGTCACAACAGATAGCGCAACAAGGCCAACAGCTGTCTCAACTGACCGTTATGCTACAACAGTTACTACCACAGCTTCAGCAGTCATCTCCTCCGCCAGCTCCTGCACCTCCTCCGCAGCGAGTGGCCGCTCCTGGGATACGCTTATCCTTGCCGGATAAATTTGATGGGGACTCTAAGTTTTGCCGTGGCTTTCTTTCCCAATGTTCCCTGCATCTGGAGATGATGTCGGACCTGTTTCCCACTGAAAGGTCTAAGGTGGCTTTCGTAGTCAGCCTTCTGTCCGGAAAAGCCCTGTCATGGGCCACACCGCTCTGGGACCGCAATGACCCCGTCACTGCCTCTGTACACTCCTTCTTCTCGGAAATCCGAAGTGTCTTTGAGGAACCTGCCCGAGCCTCTTCTGCTGAGACTGCCCTGTTGAACCTGGTCCAGGGTAATTCTTCCGTTGGCGAGTATGCCGTACAATTCCGTACTCTTGCTTCAGAATTGTCCTGGAATAATGAGGCCCTCTGCGCGACCTTCAAAAAAGGCCTATCCAGCAACATTAAAGATGTTCTGGCCGCACGAGAAATTCCTGCTAATCTACATGAACTTATTCACCTAGCCACTCGCATTGACATGCGTTTTTCCGAAAGGCGTCAGGAACTCCGCCAAGATATGGACTCTGTTCGCACGAGGCGTTTCTTCTCCTCGGCTCCTCTCTCCTCTGGTCCCCTGCAATCTGTTCCTGTGCCTCCCGCCGTGGAGGCTATGCAGGTCGACCGGTCTCGCCTGACACCTCAAGAGAGGACACGACGCCGTATGGAGAACCTCTGCCTGTACTGTGCTAGTACCGAACACTTCCTGAGGGATTGTCCTATCCGTCCTCCCCGCCTGGAAAGACGTACGCTGACTCCGCACCAAGATGAGACAGTCCTTGATGTCTACTCTGCTTCTCCACGTCTTACTGTGCCTGTGCGGATGTCTGCCTCTGCCTTCTCCTTCTCTACAGTGGCCTTCTTGGACTCTGGATCTGCAGGAAATTTTATTTTGGCCTCTCTCGTCAACAGGTTCAACATCCCGGTGACCAGTCTCGCCAGACCCCTCTACATCAATTGTGTAAATAATGAAAGATTGGACTGTACCATACGTTTCCGCACGGAGCCCCTTCTTATGAGCATCGGATCTCATCATGAGAGGATTGAACTTTTGGTCCTCCCCAATTGCACCTCGGAAATTCTCCTTGGACTTCCCTGGCTTCAACTTCATTCCCCTACCCTGGATTGGTCCACTGGGGAGATCAAGAGTTGGGGGTCCTCTTGTTCCAAGAACTGTCTAAAACCGGTTCCCAGTAACCCTTGCCGTAACTCTGTGGTTCCTCCAGTAACCGGTCTCCCTAAGGCCTATATGGACTCCGCGGATGTTTTCTGCAAAAAACAAGCTGAGACTCTACCTCCTCACAGGCCTTATGATTGCCCTATCGACCTCCTCCCGGGCACTACTCCACCCCGGGGCAGAATTTATCCTCTCTCTGCCCCAGAGACTCTTGCCATGTCCGAATACGTCCAGGAGAATCTAAAAAAGGGCTTTATCCGTAAATCCTCCTCTCCTGCCGGAGCCGGATTTTTCTTTGTGTCCAAAAAAGATGGCTCCCTACGTCCTTGCATTGACTACCGCGGCCTTAATAAAATCACGGTTAAGAACCGCTACCCCTTACCCCTCATCTCTGAACTCTTTGATCGCCTCCAAGGTGCCCACATCTTCACTAAATTGGACTTAAGAGGCGCCTATAACCTCATCCGCATCAGAGAGGGGGACGAGTGGAAAACGGCATTTAACACCAGAGATGGACACTTTGAGTATCTGGTCATGCCCTTTGGACTGTGCAACGCCCCTGCCGTCTTCCAAGACTTTGTCAATGAAATTTTTCGTGATCTGTTATACTCCTGTGTTGTTGTATATCTGGACGATATCCTAATTTTTTCTGCCAATCTAGAAGAACACCGCCAGCATGTCCGTATGGTTCTTCAGAGACTTCGTGACAACCAACTCTATGCCAAAATTGAGAAATGTCTGTTTGAATGCCAATCTCTTCCTTTTCTAGGATATTTGGTCTCTGGCCAGGGACTACAGATGGATCCAGACAAACTCTCTGCCGTCTTAGATTGGCCACGCCCCTCCGGACTCCGTGCTATCCAACGCTTTTTGGGGTTCGCCAATTATTACAGGCAATTTATTCCACATTTTTCTACCATTGTGGCTCCTATCGTGGCTTTAACCAAAAAAAATGCTGATCCCAAGTCCTGGCCTCCTCAAGCAGAAGACGCCTTTAAACGACTCAAGTCTGCCTTTTCTTCGGCTCCCGTCCTCTCCAGACCTGACCCTTCCAAACCCTTCCTATTGGAGGTTGATGCCTCCTCAGTGGGAGCTGGAGCTGTTCTTCTACAAAAAAATTCTTCCGGGCATGCTGTCACTTGTGGTTTTTTCTCTAGGACCTTCTCTCCAGCGGAGAGGAACTACTCCATCGGGGATCGAGAGCTTCTAGCCATTAAATTAGCACTTGAGGAATGGAGGCATCTGCTGGAGGGATCAAGTTCTCCTGTTATTATCTACACCGACCACAAGAACCTCTCCTACCTCCAGTCTGCCCAACGGCTGAATCCTCGCCAGGCCCGGTGGTCTCTGTTCTTTGCCCGATTTAATTTTGAGATTCACTTTCGTCCTGCCGATAAGAACATTAGGGCCGATGCTCTCTCTCGTTCCTCGGATGCCTCAGAAGTTGAACTCTCTCCGCAACACATCATTCCACCTGACTGCCTGATCTCCACTTCTCCTGCCTCCATCAGGCAGACTCCTCCAGGAAAGACCTTTGTTTCTCCTCGCCAACGCCTCGGAATCCTCAAATGGGGTCACTCCTCCCATCTCGCAGGTCATGCGGGTATCAAGAAATCTGTGCAACTCATCTCCCGCTTCTATTGGTGGCCGACTCTGGAGACGGATGTTGTGGACTTTGTGCGAGCCTGCACTATCTGTGCCCGGGATAAGACTCCTCGCCAGAAGCCCGCTGGTTTTCTTCATCCTCTGCCTGTCCCCGAACAGCCTTGGTCTCTGATTGGTATGGATTTTATTACTGATTTACCCCCTTCCCGTGGCAACACTGTTATTTGGGTGGTCGTTGATCGATTCTCCAAAATGGCACATTTCATCCCTCTTCCTGGTCTTCCTTCTGCGCCTCAGTTGGCTAAACAATTTTTTGTACACATTTTTCGTCTTCACGGGTTGCCTACGCAGATTGTCTCGGATAGAGGCGTCCAATTCGTGTCTAAATTCTGGAGGGCTCTCTGTAAACAACTCAAGATTAAATTAAATTTTTCTTCTGCATATCATCCCCAGTCCAATGGACAAGTAGAAAGGATTAACCAGATCTTGGGTGATTATTTGCGACATTTTGTTTCCTCCCGCCAGGATGACTGGGCAGATCTCCTCCCATGGGCCGAATTCTCGTATAACTTCAGGGTCTCTGAGTCTTCCTCCAAATCCCCATTTTTCATGGTGTACGGCCGTCACCCTCTTCCCCCCCTCCCTACTCCCTTGCCCTCTGGTCTGCCTGCTGTGGATGAAATTTCTCGTGACCTTTCCATCATATGGAGAGAGACCCAAAATTCTCTCTTACAGGCTTCATCACGCATGAAGAAGTTCGCGGATAAGAAAAGAAGAGCTCCCCCCGTTTTTTCCCCTGGAGACAAGGTATGGCTCTCCGCTAAATATGTCCGCTTCCGTGTCCCTAGCTACAAGTTGGGACCACGCTATCTTGGTCCTTTCAAAATTTTGTGTCAAATTAATCCTGTCTCTTATAAACTTCTTCTTCCTCCCTCTCTTCGTATCCCTAATGCCTTTCACGTCTCTCTTCTCAAACCACTCATCCTCAACCGTTTTTCTCCCAAATCTGTTCCTCCCACTCCTGTTTCCGGCTCCTCGGACATCTTCTCGGTCAAAGAAATTTTAGCTGCCAAAAAGGTCAGAGGGAAAAATTTTTTTTTAGTGGACTGGGAGGGTTGTGGTCCTGAAGAGAGATCCTGGGAACCTGAGGACAACATCCTTGACAAAAGTCTGCTCCTCAGGTTCTCAGGCTCTAAGAAGAGGGGGAGACCCAAGGGGGGGGGTACTGTTACGCCGAGCGCTCCGGGTCCCCGCTCCTCCCCGGAGCGCTCGCTTCACTCTCCCCGCGGCAGCGCTCCGGTCACGTCCTCTGACCCGGGGCGCTGCGATTCCGCTGCCAGCCGGGATGCGATTCGCGATGCGGGTAGCGCCCGCTCGCGATGCGCACCCCGGCTCCCCTACCTGACTCGCTCTCCGTCTGTTCTGTCCCGGCGCGCGCGGCCCCGCTCCCTAGGGCGCGCGCGCGCCGGGTCTCTGCGATTTAAAGGGCCACTGCGCCGCTGATTGGCGCAGTGGTTCCAATTAGTGTGTTCACCTGTGCACTTCCCTATATCACCTCACTTCCCCTGCACTCCCTTGCCGGATCTTGTTGCCTTAGTGCCAGTGAAAGCGTTCCTTGTGTGTTCCTTGCCTGTGTTTCCAGACCTTCTGCCGTTGCCCCTGACTACGATCCTTGCTGCCTGCCCCGACCTTCTGCTACGTCCGACCTTGCTTTTGCCTACTCCCTTGTACCGCGCCTATCTTCAGCAGCCAGAGAGGTGAGCCGTTGCTAGTGGATACGACCTGGTCACTACCGCCGCAGCAAGACCATCCCGCTTTGCGGCGGGCTCTGGTGAAAACCAGTAGTGGCTTAGAACCGGTCCACTAGCACGGTCCACGCCAATCCCTCTCTGGCACAGAGGATCCACTACCTGCCAGCCGGCATCGTGACAGTTCCTTTGTAAGAGGAGGAAAATAATCATTTGGCTTTCTTTATGATTATGGGGCCCCATGGTTACTGGTTACACCCCTGTCCATCTCTTACCTTGTATGAGAAAAGGTGAGACAAATGAACTGCAGCATTAACTTCAAAGTTGTAGTTGTAGTAGTTGTAGAAAGTGGAGCCCTGTATAAACTGTTACTACCCAGGTAGTGAGAATATGGCCAACATGACCTGTGGTCCCTTCCGCTTAATGCCCACAGTTGTGGTAGAGAGGATGCAACCAAAATGAAACTAGTAGGTCCAGCGTGGCCATAGCAATGGTGGTGGAGAGGATGTGGCCTACAAGACCTGGTAGCTCTGTAGCAGCCATGGTTGGTAAAGAGAAAGGACCATGATGACAGTGATGGAACAGATGTGATAAACATGACCCAATAGCCCTTTCACCCAGCCATAGAGGTAAAAGAGAGGATGACTAATATCATCTGGTAGCCCTTTCTCCACAGATCCCATATTGACCATGGTGGTGGTGATGGCATCTTTTCTATTTGTATACAATAAGACTCTTAAAATCACAAAGCAGTAGTCCTGACAAATTAAAAAGAATATATAGTTAGGGATGAGCGAATTGAATCTGACGAATCCGAATTTGTTACCAATTTCAGGAAAAATTTGCATTGCAACAAATCTGAATATCGCTGAGATTCGATCGCGCAAATTGCTTCATTAAACTCCATTTAGTGCGGTCCAGGCTCCAGGGGATCTAAGATGGCGAATTCACATGTCAGGACATGGGGCAAGGAACTCTGGGAAGGTGGCAAGTTGGGTCGGCGGGATGAACCTGAATCACATGCAGCATGCAGCCTATCAGCAGCCAGCCACCCCTGTGATGTCACAGCCCTATATAATCGGCAGCCAGCTTGCCGTCAGTCACTTCAGCGTTTTATTGCAGAGAGATAGAGAGGTACAGAGAGCAGTGTGTTGCACAGAAAAGCATTTTTACAGCAGCAATTCACCTCAAGCCCAAATCCAGCCTAGAAGCACTGATAGGGAAGGGAGAGAGATTGAGAGAGAAAATGCAATTTTGGGTGTACTACACAGCGACTGTGTGCTGCAGCACTGGTGTGTACAACAACTAAAAAGCTAATAGTAGCCAGCCAGTTAGGGTGAGCAGAGCACTAAAAGCCATAATCACCTGCTATGAATGGGCTAATACAGGTTGCGTAGCAGAGCGTATTGTCCTCTATTAAGGGTAACCTGTGCGTACATAGGTGGTGCACGATTTTGTTCCTGTTAAAGTCTTTAGGGCCTAGTTAGTGTGAAAGGCCAGCCAAAAGTACACACCTGCTGCTGTTCTAGACAAATACTGTTTTAAGTGTAGTGAAGCGTATTGTACTCCCTCATAAGTGCCTACCACGTACGTACATCTACGTGGTTTACCATTTTGTTCCTGTTAAAGTTTTAAGGGCCTAGTTACTGTGAACGGCCTGCCAAAAGTACACACCTGCTGGTGTTGTAGACAAATGCTGTTTTAAGCATAGTGGAGCGTATTGTCCTTTCCTCATAAGTGCATACCACAAAAGTACATCTATGTAAAAAATAATTTTGGGTACATATATTTTATCCTAAGAATATTATTAAAAGTTAAGTTTTACATAATGCATATCCTCAATACTTCCTTGTGCACACAAACACTTTTACAAAAGAGACTGTTTTCTTCTGCCTACCTGCCTCAGCTACTATTCTGATCCTGCCACCCGCCTGATGCCACACATCTAATGCTAAGTTCTCCTTTTTTCACCCACCTTCAACACTAGGTACTGGTATTGCCACCCACCGCCCCACTCTGTCACTGGGTCGCTTTCAGGACTTTTGATGCTGCTGATGCCACCTCCAGGCTGTCTCATTCTGCCCCCATATGTTCTCCTCATGCTGATGCCAGCTCCAGGCTGTCTCATTCTGCCACCATAGGTTCTCCTCATGCTGATGCCAGCTCCAGGCTGTCTCATACTACCACCATATGTTCTCCTCATGCTAATGCAACCTCCAGGCTTTCTCATTCTGCCACCATATGTTCTCCTCATGCTGATGACAGCTCCAGGCTGTCTCATTCAGCCACTATTTGGTCTCCTCATACTGATGCCCCTCAAGGCTCTGTCATTGTGCCACTCTGCGAAAGTGATTCTGATAGCGACGCCTCTAATCTGCATGTCATACTGAATCACAGTATTATTTCACTACCCCAGCACACTCCCTATGCATGTTACGGCAAGGCAAAGTGTTCTACACCCCTATTGAGGCTCTCTGTAGCCCAGAAATAGCTATTTTTAATAGCGATTTCCCACGAATAAATTTGTACCGAACCAAATTTTTCCGAAAAATTTGACGAATCGGCTGTATCAAATTTTTCAAAAATTCGCTCATCTCTATTTATAGTAGTCAGTGTCAGAATAGATGCAGTTGGCTTCTTCAATGTATGTGGTATGGTTCTGGTACACTATTTCCTCATTTTTATATGTGATTTTATTGACATTTTTTGTTTCAAAAAAGAGAAAGGAACGAATACAGGTCAGAGAGAAATCAGATCAACAACCACTATATAGCATGATATCCTAGGTAATTCAACATAGAGAAATCAGCTGGGCAGTTGGTGAGTGCAGGGATGTGTGAACTCAGTATGAGATAAAAACAGAACAAATTGAATATGACAATGTCACTATGACATTAACCACAAAACAATTGTAGATCTATGGAAAAAGTACTGAGGTTATCACTCGAAAATCGGAAGGTAGGTTGAGATAAATGTGCAGGTAGTATACCAATGGTGTATAATAATGATAGTAGCAATGAAGAGATCTTGCAGGGTCAAGGAGGGGGGGCTGGGAGCGTAGTTGTGAGCCTAAAGAGTGAAAGCAAGGGAATAAAGATGGCAGGCAACTGTGAAGGTCTAATGGTCATCCAGATGTCGCTCAAAATTAAGAAACCTCCACCACGGGGGACCATTCTCCCTTTTTATCTGCACTGGGTTTATGAAAATATTATGAAATGTTATGAGGTTATTGAGTTATTACTAAATCTGTAATGAATTGATGGGTCTACAGGAAATTCCCATACGACTAGTGAATGAAAAAAAAACTGCATTTCTGGATGGGATAAAAGGTGGATCTAAGTAAAAAAATGTTGGTAATAGAAATGTGAGGCAATAGGGTGAGCTCATTCTGACCAGATGACTCAATAAGGTTATAAATATGTTTATTAATAGAAAACCACATGGTAATTGTTAGCTTATGTTTGAGTTGTAGTCTAGGAACAGATCACGTTTACTGATCTTGTGGGACAGAATGTTAGTCCTTTTTTCAATTTCTGAACAATTGAATATTGTTTGACCTCACTGAATAGATCTAGAAAATTGAGCTATTTCTGGACATGAGCTGCTACTTGAGCTGCTTCTTAAGGAAACTAACACCAGGTATTTTTCTATTAATAAATATAAATAAATAAATTACATCATCTAGTCAGAATGGGCTCCCCTACTAAACACTATTTTTTCTCCTCTTACTCGTATTACCTCTGATTTACATCCTAGATCTAACTTTTAGCCCTAACTTTTAGTATCTAGAAATACAGACTAATGTTACTCTAGAAGCTTTTGTATCTTACATTGAGGATAGTTGTATGTTGCGATAAAATTGTGACCATATATGCTCAATGTAAGATACAACTATCCTCTATTTAAAGGGGTACTCCTCTGCTCAGCATTTGGAACAAACTGTTTCCAACCCTGGAGCCGGGAGCTCGTGACCTCATAGTCCCGCCCCCTCAATGAGGCAAAAAATTTTAAGTGTAAAAAAAATTTTAAGTGTAATTTTGACTGTCTGTTTTTTCCTATACATTTGTGAAATCCCCATAACTAGATGGCCTCCATGTTGGAAAATGCAGTCCAATGTACATCCTGTTCAATGTATGCAATCCTTGAACAACAGTTTGAGGGTGCATATTGTTGTGCGAGATGTGTGCTAGTTGTCCGTTTGGAAGCCCAGATCCTGCATCTAGAGGGGCGACTGGCAACAATGAGAAGCATTAACAACATGGAGAGGAGTCTCGTGCTCACTGAGCAGGCACTCTCGGGAATAGAGGTGGGGGAGGACAGTGGGACGGAGTTGCAGGACAGTCAGGCAGTTAGCTGGGTTACAGTTAGAAAGAGGGGTAGGGGAAAAAGTGTCAGGGAGGCTAGTCCTGAACTGGCACACCCCAACAAGTTTGCCCGCTTGGCAGATGAGGGGGATGCCATTACAGAGCTAGCAGAACTGCAGCAGGATACCGCCTCTGACCGCCACGGGGGTGTCTGCTCCAGTAAGGAGGGAGGGAGGAGTACAGGGCAGGCCAGACAGGTACTAGTGGTGGGGGACTCAATTATTAGGGGGACAGACAGGGCAATCTGTCACAAAGACCGGGATCGCCGAACAGTGTGTTGTCTGCCTGGCGCACGAGTTCGGCACATCGCGGATCGGGTTGACAGGTTGCTGGGCGGGGCTGGAGAGGACCCAGCAGTCATGGTACATATTGGCACCAATGACAAAGTAAGAGGTAGGTGGAGTGTCCTTAAAAATGATTTCAGGGACTTAGGCCGCAAGCTTAAGGCAAGGACCTCCAAGGTAGTATTTTCTGAAATACTACCAGTACCACGAGCCACACCAGAGAGGCAGCGGGAGATCAGGGAGGTAAACAAGTGGCTCAGAAGCTGGTGTAGGAAGGAGGGGTTTGGGTTCATGGAGAACTGGGCTGACTTCGCTGTCGGTTACCGGCTCTACCGTAGGGACGGGCTGCACCTCAATGGGGAGGGTGCAGCTTTGCTTGGGGAGAAGATGGCTAGAAGGGTGGAGGAGTGTTTAAACTAGGGACTTGGGGGGAGGGAACCTACAGCAAAGAGGGGGAAGATAGTGTAGATAGAGAGGTGGGAATTATAAATGTACCTGGGGGTGGAGCGGAGGGAGGGGTTAGAATAGTTAATAGGAATAGGCTTCATAGGAAAATAAAACTTACACCCTTGAATCCCATTAACCCCAATAACATAAAGGATGGAAATGTAAAGTGTATGTTCACAAATGCCAGAAGCCTAGCAAATAAAATGGGGGAGCTTGAGGCCTTGATACTGGAGGAACATATTGATATAGTTGGGGTCACTGAGACATGGCTGGACTCCTCGCATGACTGGGCTGTCAATCTGCAGGGGTTTACATTGTTTCGCAAGGATAGAATGAACAGAAAAGGTGGTGGAGTCTGTCTGTATGTAAGAAGTGGTATGAAAGTCAGTGTGAACGATGCCATAGTGTGTGATGATTCTGAGGATGTGGAATCATTGTGGGTAGAATTACAAAAGGAGGGAAATACTGAAAAAATAATATTTGGTGTAATCTACAGACCCCCTAATATCACTGAAGAGATAGAAGTTCGGCTTCATAAACAAATAGAGAGGGCCGCCCGGGCAGGTACAGTGGTAATAATGGGAGATTTTAACTATCCAGATATAGATTGGGGTCCGGGGTTGGCTAAAACTACAAAGGGGCGACAATTCCTAAATTTATTGCAGGATAATTTTATGGGCCAGTTTGTGGAGGACCCAACAAGAAGTGATGCCTTGTTGGATCTGATCATTTCCAACAACGCAGAGCTGATTGGTAATGTAACTGTGCGGGAAAACCTTGGTAATAGCGACCACAATATAGTTACTTTTGACTTAAAATGTAGAAAACAAAGACAGGCGGGGAAGGCAAAAACATATAACTTTAAAAAGGCAAACTTCCCTGGGCTGAGGGCTGCACTACAGGACATAGACTGGGGGGAAGTGTTCTCAAATACTGATACAGAAGGTAAATGGGACATCTTTAAATCAACTCTAAATAACTATACAGCTAAATATATACCAAAGGGGAACAAATATAAACGATTAAAATTAAATCCTACATGGCTGACACATGATGTTAAAAGAGCAATAAACAACAAAAAAATTGCCTTCAAAAAATACAAATCTGATGGGTCAGCGATAACATTTAAACAGTACAAAGAGCTTAATAAAATCTGTAAAAATGTAATAAAAACAGCAAAAATTCAAAATGAGAGACAGGTGGCCAAAGAAAGCAAAACTAATCCTAAATATTTTTTTAGATATATAAATGCAAAAAAAAAAAGGACAGAGCATGTAGGACCCCTTAATAATGATAATGGGGAGGTTGTCACAGGCGATCAAGAGAAGGCGGAGCTACTGAATGGGTTCTTTAGTTCTGTATACACTATGGAAGAAGGAGCTGACATTGGCCAGGTCAGTGCTGGTAACACATCATGTAATGTACTGAACTGGCTTAATGTAGAGATGGTACAAGGTAAGTTAAGTGATATAAATGTAAGCAAATCCCCAGGGCCGGATGGACTACACCCAAGAGTTCTTAGAGAGGTAAGTTCAGTAATATCTGTACCCCTGTTCATGATATTTAGAGATTCTATGGTGTCTGGTATTGTGCCAAGGGACTGGCGCAAGGCGAATGTGGTGCCAATCTTCAAGAAGGGCTCTAGGTCTTCCCCAGGAAACTATAGACCGGTAAGTTTAACGTGCATTGTGGGTAAATTGTTTGAAGGACTTATAAGGGATTACATACAGGAATACATAGGGGATAATTGTATTATAAGTGATAGCCAGCATGGGTTTACTAAGGATAGAAGTTGTCAAACCAATCTAATTTGCTTTTATGAAGAGGTGAGTAGAAGCCTTGACAGAGGAATGGCTGTGGATATAGTGTTTCTGGATTTTGCCAAAGCATTTGATACTGTCCCTCATAGACGTCTGACAGGTAAGTTAAGGTCCTTGGGCTTGGAAACTTTAGTTTGTAACTGGATTGAACACTGGCTCATGGATCGTACCCAGAGAGTGGTGGTCAATGATTCGTACTCTGATTGGTCCCCGGTAATTAGTGGTGTACCCCAAGGTTCAGTACTGGGCCCGCTGTTGTTTAATTTATTTATCAATGATATAGAGGATGGTATTAACAGCTCTGTTTCTATCTTTGCAGATGACACCAAGCTTTGTAGCACAGTACAGTCTATTGAGGATGTGCATAAGTTACAAGATGACTTGGATAGACTAAGTGTCTGGGCATCCACTTGGCAAATGAGGTTCAATGTGGATAAATGTAAAGTTATGCATCTGGGTACTAATAACCTGCATGCATCGTATGTCTTAGGGGGGATTAAACTGGCAGAGTCACTGGTAGAGAAGGATCTGGGTGTACTTGTAGATCACAGACTACAGAATAGCATGCAATGTCAGGCTGCTGCTTCCAAAGCCGGCAGGATATTGTCATGTATCAAAAGAGGCATGGACTCAAGGGACAGGGACATAATACTCCCCCTTTATAAAGCATTGGTACGGCCTCACCTGGAATATGCTGTTCAGTTTTGGGCACCTGTCCATAAAAGGGACACTGCGGAGTTGGAAAGGGTGCAGAGACGCGCGACTAAACTAATATGGGGCATGGAACATCTTAGCTATGAGGAGCGATTAAAGGAGTTACAATTGTTTAGTCTTGAGAAGAGACGTTTAAGGGGGGATATGATAAACGTATATAAGTATATTAATGGCCCATACAAAAAATATGGAGAAAAACTGTTCCAGGTTAAACCCCCCCAAAGGACGAGGGGACACTCCCTCCGTCTGGAGAAGAAAAAGTTTAGTCTCAAGGGGCGACACGCCTTCTTTACCGTGAGGACTGTGAATTTATGGAACGGTCTACCTCAGGAACTGGTCACAGTAGGAACAATTAACAGCTTTAAAACAGGATTAGATACATTTATGGAACAAAATAACATTAATGCTTATGAAGAAATATAAAATCCCATCCCTTCCCCAATATCGCGCCACACCCCTACCCCTTAATTCCCTGGTTGAACTTGATGGACATATGTCTTTTTTCGACCGTACTAACTATGTAACTATGTAATGCAAGTCTATGGGAGGGGGCGTGACGGCTGTCACGCCCCTCCCATAGACTTGCATTGAGAGGGCAGAGTGTGTTTTTCATGAGGAGCAGGGCTATGACGTCACGAGCTCCCGATGCCGGCTCAAGCATTTGGAACAGTTTGTTCCAGAAGCTGAGCAGCGGAGTACCCCTTTAAGATATAAAAGCTGTTGTTTTCGTCATTCTGGGGTGAATGCATTCATTTTAGGTTATCAGTTTTGTTTTTGAAAAGGCAGCACTGACTAAACTGAGTGGATAGCCCTATGTCTTTATTCATCATCATCATCACCTTACCCTGTGTCGTGTACTCCGAATCATTGGTGCAATGGCATTGGCATGAACATTTTTCAAATTGTACATTGTTCTACCATTTATTGTAATGAGAAGTTTAGTTGTTTGAAGGCTATTACAATGAAATATTTTGAAGAACCTTTTAGTTCTTTTTATGTTTCAGAAGTTTCTCAAACTGCCCATATAAAGATTGTCAAAACCTGGGGCAAGATGCTCTCCCATGGCTGTACCCCAGGGTTGTAAATATAAGATGCTTTATCAGGGAGGTGTTGTGTTTTAGAATTAACTTTATGCCATTTAAAATACAAAATTTTATCTAAAAAACTAAGTAGTTTTCTCTATTACTAAGGAATGGATGATTACATTTATGTAATTCTTATGTGGAATTGTACAATATATTGTGGGTACATCGAGTGGATACATCAAGTGATAGTCGAGTTGCCAAGTTTCTCATGTTGAAGGATGTTGTTAAGACTCACTGAATCCTCCAGGGAGACTCACAAAATCCTTCAGGTAGGATAAAATGCAGGTAAGAAAGTTAATTCTCGCTACTATGGGGAGACCAGGGGTATTATCAGTACCCTTATACATTCTGGGAAGATGGTAATAAATAGGTAGGAAGAGGTTAGATACATGATTTTGTTTTCTCCTTTGTAGGGATATCACCCATGTATTCATCATCTTCAGGAATGTAACATTGTGTTATATATTCCAGGTGAGGATCACTTGCTAAAATTTATAGTAGTTAGAGTCAGATAAGGATGCTGTTGGTATCTTCAGTGTAGATGACACGATCCTGAATCACATTTCCCCTTTTTAGTTGCACTTTTATATGCCAATTTTACAATCCTTGAGGGACTTTTGCTTCTTGGCAACTTGCTATCCGGAATCTACAACAAATTGATGGATCTAAATTCAGATACTACTAGTAAATAAATAGAATCCCAATGTTACTCATTTTAGGCTGGATGGAAAAAAAAAACAGTGGATTTAAGTCATAAATCATTGGCACTATGTTTGAGAGGAGATCACGTGGGATTTGGATCAGGTAGGTATGAAAGAGTACCTGTCACCAAACTAAACTTTGAATATATTGTTCCTTATGTTATTATAAGACAGTTTGCTATTTACTTGCTGTTAAAATTCTCAATCTTTATATGTTTTTAATGTGATTGAATAAACGGCCACTAGGTGGCTCTGATCTGTTCCCTGCCACAAGTCAGTTAGTTTGGTCTCCTCTCGGCCTGGCAGCAGACCAAACTCAGGAAGTGCGTGCGGATCATGGGGAGGCACAGCTCTTGCAGGCTTCAGTGATATCGGGCCTGCTGGGGAACACCCACTTTCTCCTGCTGAGAGCTCACACAATGTGAGCAAGGGGAAAGTTATGATACAGAGCATTTTAAAGCACAGAGTTTTTTTTTAAGGGCAGGAGAGTTGTTAGGAGTAGTTAGTGATAACCTGACAAAAAGCCAAAATGAAGATAATCTATCCACCTATAGAAAACGCTGTCAGAGGTTTAGAATCAGCCAATGAATAGAGGGCTGGAAACAGCAATAACTCTGTGGCCTGCCAATATTAAGTGGCCATGTGCTGTAGGCCCACCACTATCCTGATAGATCCGGACTGGAGTCATAAAAACCTGTGCATGTCAACGGACTTATACTCCTACATACAAAAACCGCTAGAAACCTGCTTTAGATAGAAGACATACAGACCTACACTGTAGTAGTAAGAGAACCTGCGCACGTGCGACAACTTGGAAATAATAGTAAATGCCAGGAGAGTTAAAGGGGGTTCAATGGCATTTTGCTCATTAGTCTCTATCGTATATGTAAGCTTGTTGGAAAGTTTGTGCTTCCATGAGGGAGAAGATCTGTACAGAGGTCCTTTTACCTATAAAGCATATATTTGTCCTCCTGTACGTATATGTGTTTTGTACACATCTGATGTTACCAACTTTGTTTTGTGGGGAAATCCCTTTAACACCAATGCACAGATCTGTTGGGAAACCAGTGCCGGAACCAGAATAGGTGAGTATATTATAAATCACAAGAATTTATATATTAACTAAGTAAATATTGCATTGACCCCCAAGTGTGAAAATACTTTTTTACCTAATGAAGAAGATATAATTACTGTTTACCCTTGTGAGGAAATACCAATAACTGAGACAAGTACAACAACAAAAGTATGGCCAAAATAAACATATATATTTATTCAGAGGACCAAAAACACATCCTGATATATACAAGGTGTAATTATAGACATAAATCAAATTACTTCATAAGGCCACAAAATGTTTTCTTGCCAATCAAAGAGGTGAAGCGGCATGTAGCTGCCCAACCTACAGTCACGTGATCCAAATATGCCAGGTATCAAGACAGTACATAAATAAACCGATGGTTGCGAGACATGCAATATAAGAGAACCCCTCATTTAAGCCATGGGGTCTCAAATTGGAAGATCCATTTAGCCCGTATGCAGATTGCTCTAAGGAGGGCCCAGTTTCGGTTGGCTTATACTCAAAAATTCGAGGGATCCCAGATCACCTCCATGGAAAGATTGAATGATAGAAGTCTGATAGATGTTTTGAGAGCCTTCTTTCAAATTCCTGTAATGTTTTGCTTACATATAGTTTAGGGCTGCCACACATAGCAACATACACAATACCATTGGTTTGACAATAAATGGTCTCCTGTAGCCATGTAATAAATAATTTCTATTGCTTAAAGGGGTACTCCGGCCCCAAGACATCTATCCCCTATCCAAAGGATAGGGGATAAGATGTCTGAACACAGGGGTCCCGCCGCTGGGGACCCCGCAATCTAGAATGCAGCACCACCTGTAAGTACTGCCTCCCGACTACAGGGATGGAGTATTGTGAAGTCACGACTCCGCCCCCGTGTGACATCACATCCCGTCCCCTCAATGCAAGTCTATGGGAGGGGGCGTGATGGCTGTCACACCCCCTCCCATAGACTTGCATTGAGGGGTCGGGGCGTGACATCACGATACTCTGTCCCTGTGGTCGGGAGGCATAAGACTGAGAGCCTCCAGCACTTCCGGCAGTACTTAGAGGTGAGTGCTGGAGGTGAGTCCCCCAGCGGCGGGACCCCCGCAATCAGACATCTTATCCCCTATCCTTTGGATAGGGGATAAGATGTCTTGAGGCCGGAGTACCCCTTTAATGTATCTCTCTTGTAAACTATTTATAACGTTTTCCTAGGTTATCCTCTATTGGTAAACATAATACAATCCAGGAAAGCAGCACACCAACTCAAAAAGGTGCTTAGGTGCCTGCTGTGTCCGGTCCGGGTCCAGGACCCCCTACAGCTACAACATCCAAAAGGCAGCAGCACTCCAATAGATGAAAAAAAGTGAGGTGACGTTTTGGCTGGCTCACCCAGCCATTTTCATGGGTATAGATAGGTATACAACAATCAATCAGTCCGTTACAATAAAAAATACATAAGTAGTGAAAAATACATGAAATACATTGGATCTACACATCAATGTGTGTTTAAGAGATATACATACATAGTACATATTAATTAGGACCCGGACCTGTGTGCGATATCAATACATATAATAAATACAAAGTGCATTGTGCAAACTATTAGTGCATGTGTACAGGTGTAGAATTAAAAACAATGATCAACTGGGCGGGGAGACGGGGTCACTCACCAGAGAAGATGTAAATACAGCGCCACGAGGATGCCATTACCATGGAGTTACAGACGCCGGCTCGAGGATCCCGGAAATGACGTCACTAGGAGTAAGTCATGTAAACGCAAAGAGTTGTGGTGGATCTATTAATTAAATACTTTAAAACCTAATGGGCTTAATGTTGATTGTAATGTGACACATGATATATACTGTGCATGAGCCATAAGCCTGTTTGATGTGCTGACTATCTCTCTGTAATTTATGATACTTTATTTATATCTCCTTTTGTAATTTTTTCAGATCACTGGGAAACTGAGATGAAGGATCACTCACCAAAAATTACATCTGAATATTATCTTTTTCATATATATTCTGTTTTAAGTATATGCCACTAGGAGTTCATATGTTATTTGCATGCATCATGTTTTTATGGGGTGCTAGAAGATTGCTGTGCGCCGTATAGCTATGTGTGTAGGTGTGCCCACAGTTAAGATTGCAGATACATTCATTTTATGTGGCCTGTGCATGCGCGGCTGTGTACTACACATGATTGGTTCACATTACTTACTCCTAGTGACGTCATTTCCAGCTCGTCGAGCCGGTGTCTGTAACTCTGAAGTTCTCAAGTAAGAATTTTTACCTATTCCAAAAAATCTAAATATCCTCAATAAACTGCCCTCAAAACAAAAAGTGGCTCATGCAATTCTTCCCCCATCCTAGAAAAAGATTAGGGTATGTAGGCACACACATGCTCCCCATAGCGGTTCCCTTATTTGTGAAATGTTATGAAATAGAAATTAGTTGTGTTTTAAAAAAATTTTATGTAAAGAGACAATAAACTTATATGTTCACCAAAGCGCCCACTTTTAGATTAGATTTTAGATTTTAGAACAGCCATGAGGCCTCATTCATGACGAATACTTGTGTATAGTGATTGAACAATAAGGCTAGCAAGAATGGTGGTGTTAGTGACAATGATATCTATATTTTAGTCACAATAACCTGTTGGCAATAAATCATTTTGTTGCCTTATAAAGTAATTTAATTTATGCCTATAATTATATCTTGTAGATATCAGGATGTGTTTTTGGCCCTCTGAATAAATATATTGGAGTTTATTTTGGCTGCACTTTTGTTGTTGTTCTTACATCTTATTGGAATTTCCATACAATGTTAAATAGTAATTACGGGAGGTAAAGAAAGTATCCAGGATTTTTTTTCTTCATCCTTTGAGCCAATAATGCCAAGTTATAATACAGTGTAATTTGCATCTGTTACCTCCGTACTCTGCTTTGTCCCATTTTCATGCACAGGACCCACACCCAGAAGTGCTGTAGTGGAAGTCTTTTTATTTAACTAATTGTGACAAAGAGAAGAAAAGAAAACGGAGCACTCACACGATCTGTATCCTTCGGGCTTGGCTTTCAGGTAAGGTCCCCTGTCAGGGGTCTTCTGCAGGGAGGAGGTAGGTGGAATTGGGGGAGCTCAGACGGTGCCACGGTCCGTATCGCGCCAGTGGGTGCTTCGTCAGGCCTGATGAAGCGACCATTGGCACCTACCGCCTCCCTGCAGAAGACCTTACCTGCGAGCCTAGCCCGAAGGATTCAGATCGTGTGAGTGCTCGGTTTTCTTTTCTTCTCTTTGTCACGATTATTTGAATACTGTTTTAGACGTGATGCACCTCAACAGATCCATATCAGGACACTTTTAAATACTTATATATGATCATTGCATACCTGTATAGTATTTCATCCAGTGCCAATCTTCTCACAGTCTACCTCTGTACTTTTCTTCTGGTTGTAGTATTTAACTTTTTATTTAACTGTTGTCTCTGACCTTTCCCAGCATTCCATGCGGCCAGAGACAATATGTAATAAGTCACCTGGTCTACAGGTGGCGTGGCTATGCTGCGATGGGTGGATGGATAGTGGGTGAAAGGGATTTACTGAAGTAATGCTATCCACCCACCCACTGCAGAATAGCCACGCCCCCTGGAGACCATGTGACTTATGACATATATAGTCTATGGCCATATGGAATTCTGTGAAAGATCAGAGACGACACTAAATTTAAAAAAACTTGCACTTCAGCACTTCCTGGTGCGGGTCCTGTGCATGAAAATTGGACCTTGGCTGTAGTTAGATAACATGTGACTTGACCTGCTAGCCCTCTCTCCACACTCTCTATAGCAGCCATGGTGCTGGTGATAGAGAGGATGTAATTAACTAGTCCTGGTTGCCTTTTTTCCATAGACCCATAGTGACCATACACTTGGTAGCCTCTTTGGTGCTTTGGGCCATTGAGTTTGTAATTCCAATGCAAAGTCAAAAAGGACAAGCTGACTGATTCCAGTATCCATGAAACCACTCGAAGTACTTACTGGTCCTAATGATTTTGACTTAATTTCACATCAAAGCAAGTTCATCAATAAATGTTTTGTAATTGATTATCTGGGATGGTGGAGCGGAGATTTTATTAGGATTTAGATAATAGCAATAAACTTAAAAGCTCTTATTATTATGGGGGATGCAGTAATGACAGGGTCTGAGAAAGGAATTGCAGCTTATTTTAGCTGTGGAAAGTTATTGCATTCCTATAGTACACTAGGGTGTGGGTGACATCATAGCCTTCCCACCTGCAATTCATTGTCTAAACTGACATATAGATTACTATCTAACGGGAAACTTTAGCTAAATATCTAAAAAGACTAAAAAGAAGTCACTATTAATATCTTCAACCATCTTCAGACAATGTGCAACCTACTGTTTACGTAAGAAAAGTTTATTCAACCAAAAAAAGGTGTCGGGGAGAAGCATCTGATCACGGAAGGTCCCTTGCTATCTCCAGAACAAGGCTCTGGTTCTTCCCACTGCATGAAGCAGCAAACGGCGCACGCTCTTTGCACTATGTCTATGGTGGGCTTTCTATCTGCCAATACATGTGGCTGGGAGAGTTCCAGTATAGAGATTGTGGGGGATCGCAGGGGCTGGCAAACCCCTTTAAAGGGTAGGGGATTAGATGTCTGATCGCGGGGGTCCCGCTGCTGGGGACCCCCACAATCTCACTGCTGCATCCGGCATTCGTTTGGTGTGTCATGTGCAGCATCGGAGGCTCGTGATGTTACGGCCATGCCCGCTCATGATGTCGCGGCCACACCCCCTCAATGCAAGTCTATGGGAGGGGGTGTGATGACCTTCACGCCCCCTCCCATAGACTTGCATTGAGGGGACGTGGCTGTGGCCCTGACGTCATGAGCAGGCGTGGTGGATCACGAGCCTCCGGGGCTGCACCCCATGCTCTAAATGAGACGTCATGAGCATGGCGTGGCCGTTACATCACGATCCTCCGCCCCGCATCGCCAGTCATCCGGCACGTGCACCGGATGTCTGGGGTACCGCAGCGGCAGGACCCCCGCGATCAGACATCTTATCCCCTATCCTTTGGATAGGGGATATGATTTCTAGGTGCGGAGTACCCCTTCAATGTTGTTGTACACTGTGCAGGGCCGTCTTTAATGTGGGACAAAAGAGGCAGCTGCCCTGGGCCCTGTCATTCCTGGGGGCCCAAAGCAGCTAGCCCTTTAGCCCCACGCTAAAGCAGCTAGCCGCCACCGTTGCTGGTCCAGGTTGCCACTGCACCATGGCCCACTGTTGTAAAGCGGCCGCGGCGCAGCCTGAACTGCTTAATAGACAGCCGGCGCTGTGGCCACTTCAATTAAACCTGCCCCGACGTACTCACACAGACATTCTTCTCTCCTGCAGTGTTTGCTACGTTCCTCTGCTGCCCCGCGCAGGAGGACGTCACTGATGTCATATGTCAGTCGCGGCCACCCCACTTCCCCCCCCCCCTCCCTCTGATCCCCCTGTGACATTTCAAACCCCCCCCCCCCTCTGATCCCCCTGTGCCATTTCAATTTCCAGTTTCCCCCTCCCAACTGATCCCCTGTGCTATTTCATCCTCTCTCCCTATCAGAAGGGGGGATTGAAATGGCACAGAGGGGGGTATTGAAATGGTACAGAAGAGGGGGATTGGGAATTGAAATGGCAAAGAGGGGGGGGGGGGATCGGCAATGGAGAGCACTGGAAAAATCCAGAGTCTAACATGTTTGTCCCGCAGATGCTGAAGAAATGAAGTTTTGGCTGGAAGAAGACATCATGGCCGTCTGGGCCGGATTGGAGAAGAAAAGGAAAGAGAACGCCGCTGATCAGAAAACATGTAATTGTGAGTCCCTAAATGTAATTGCAATCACTTATATGGTATAAATATCTGTATACAGCTTGTATATACCTCTATATGGTCCTGTATATAATCACTTATATGGTATACAGAACCTGTGTACAGCTGGTATATAGCAATATATGGTCCGGGGAATCTTGGTTTGTATATAGTGGATTCTATTTACTAACAGTATAGTGGAATTACCCAGTCACTAGTTGCTTTGTGGTGTAATGGTCCTTGTGTGGCGGTATTATGTGTCCCTTATATAGGTGTAATATTGGTAATATTTATCTTGGATACCGGTGTTATTGGTATGGATGGTCTCAGTATGCCCGATCTGGTCAGGTTACAATAATGTAAGGTAATATTTGCTCCAAGTTTAGTGGTATCAATTGGTAACTGCACGACTAGTATATTTAGGTATTTAGGTATACAGTATTGTCATGTTAACTATACATATGCACATGTGTGTGGTGGCGGGGTGTGTGGTGCAGGGCAGATGTTGTTACCTTAGGGGCAGATGGCATTAACCCCTTGTATTCCTGATGCTAGGGCATGGTTTAGCCTATAACCTATACCGCTGGATCCTGGGCTAGGCACGGGGGCAATAAAGACTCCGAAGACAAGTTATGGACAACGGTAGCTTTACTGAGGGTAGACAGGTGGTAAAGTCTATACAGTTCAGCCAGGACCCAAGGAGGTGACCAGTGACGCAGAGACCTTAAGGGCTTGCTGGGACTTGTAGTAGGACTGACCAATTTAATGTAGACCATGCTGACTTGACAGATGACAGGGACTGACTTGACTTGACTCATAAAGCTGTGACTTGACTTTATCTTACGTGACTTGATGGTGGCTGCAGGACTGGACTTTGAGGTCTCCAACACTCTGGACACACACACTAGGCGACTGCACTGGACCTCAGCAGAAGAGCAGAGCTCAAAGAGAGAGAAGCTCCACCCAGGGCTTATATGGGGGAGACTAGCAGGGAGGCCATAGGTCACTCTTGGGATCACCTGGTCACTGGTACCTCCTGGGTAACAATCACATGACATATCACATGGTATAACTCTTAAAGCAACATTACATTTTATAACACTTTACATGGTAAAACATATTTACAATGGGGAAACAAGTGCAGGGGGTCTTGGGGGGACACTGAAGGAGGCTGCCTGACAGGACAGCAGGAGCACGGCGTAACACCTCCCGTACTGGACCACCAAAAACTCCCCCTTTTAATTAAAGTCGTCCTCGACGCCCAGTCCTGGAGGACTGAAGTGGCCACTGAGGCCTAGTGACAGTTCCTGGGGCATTTATGCAAATTGTCCTTCACAGGTCTGGATTATGAAACAAGATAAGGATGAGTCCATGTGGCATGGTGAATGTCCATACATGCTTTTTAAACATATGGGGTTAATTTGACTTTGTAACTGCTTTCTGAAGACACTCAAGACAACAATATGCATATCAATATACATAGAATCATGGATTGGGCTGCCGGAGGCTATCTACCCAATGCCTTGGCTGTTGGGCCCCTCGGTTCTCAACTCTTCTCCCCAGAACTCAATATACGTTGTTACACTATACAACAGTGTTACCTTTACAGAGCCGGAAGAAGCTGCAGGTGAAACACTGTGTTGCTCTTTTTTGTGGAACACTCCAGCGTTTTGCTGCCTTTCTGTACCTGCTCTTCAAATAAAGAATCCCTGCAGATATCCGTGAGTGCCGTTACACTTCTTTGTTGCATTGGATCAGTGTTACCTTTACATTTATCAATTCTGTCGCTCTACGTGCATTATCTAGATATCAGGTGAACCCTCTGGCCAGTAGAGTACCCTGTACACATGGACAGGAGAGAAAACATTAGACACATAACTGTATATATTTAGAACTTGTGGACTGTGATGACAAATAGTTTTACAGTCCTATCTTAACTATTTGCATATGTGTGGACTACTTTTACCATATGTAGACTGACTATGTGTGGTACATAACTTAACACTATGAGTTCATCTTTGTACCTGGCGGGAATTTGTCCTTGTGTCAACCGTTGGGACCTACACCCCACCACTTAGGGGGAATCTGGAACGCTTGCGTCTTCGGGAGCCCTTGGAGCCTCTGAAGCTGCAGCTAACACTCTTCCACGACAAATTCAAGAGCAGGTATATGTCCAGGGCTGGCGGAACCCAGAGTTGCTGGCAAATGCAATGGGAGGATGGAGACTGAGTTGGTACTCTAGAGACTGGCGTATAGGCCGGAGCCAATGGTGACAAGACTGGGACTGGTGTGGAGACTAGTGTTGGTTGAACTGGCCCTGGGGTTGGTGAGACACAGAAGATCGCAGGCTGAGTTGGAGAAAACATGGGGAAATCCATGGATGGGTGGTTTCCCTTGCCTATGACATATTCTCTCACAGGTATGACAGCTGGAGGAGGTGGTGCTGGGAGCACTGGTAGATCTTCTTTCAGACACAATTTGATTCGGTTTCGGTGAACAATTTGTGGCTCATACCCAGACTTTTGTACTTCGTATACATCAGAGTCCGGATAGGGTATGGCCGTCACCGTGTACGTCTCTGTCTCCCAGATAGAGTCTAACTTGTGGGTCATTGGAAACTTCTGCAGCCAGACTTTATCGCCCAACTGAAGTGGTTTGGCAGAAGCATGACTGTTATAATTCTCCTGTTGTCTCTACTGGGCCTTGCACATCTTCTTGCTGATAATTTATTTGGCCTCTTGGATTCTTCTCTGGCGGTCAGGGACCCACTCCAGGGAGGCTTGCGAAGATTTTTGAACGGAGCTTGGAGCCGAAATGTTTGGTCTTTAGGCAGCTGTCCATGGCACTCCATCATCAAGTAGAAAGGGGTGTACCCGGTAGAACAGTGGACTGTGTTATTATAGATCTCCAATAGTTCGGGCAGCAGTCAGGGCCACTCTTCTTGTCTTGACACAGAGGAGGCTCGCAATATGTGTATAAAGATTTGATTGATGCGTTCACAGAGCCTGTTCCCCTGGGGGTGGTAAGCAGTAGTCCGGAGTTTCTTGCAGGCATGGAATTGACACAGCTCTTGGAAGGCCGTTACCGGGTCCGTTAGGACAGACTCCGGACACCCAAGGGTTTGCACCCAATTGGAGTAGAACATCTGGGCCGCTGTCTTGGCTATGAGATCTTTGACTGGGACGACAACCCATTTAGAGTAGTGATCCACCATGGTGAGAGCATAAGTGTACCCGGACCGGGTAGAAGACAACTTGACATGGTCTAGCACGACCAACTGGTTAGGCCTTTCACTCTGATTAAAAATTTTATTTAGAAAATAATTTCTTTTGGTGGTCCATCGTTCTGCATTATGTGCTGCCTAATATGGGGAAATCTATGTTCTGCCTAAAGGGGGGCTCTAACTATGTGCTGCCTAACATGGGGGAATCTATGTGCTGCCTAAAGGGAGGCTCTACCTATGTGCTGCCTAAAGGGGGGCTCTAACTATGTGCTGCCTAACATGGGGGAATCTATGTGCTGCCTAAAGGGGGGATTTAACTATGTGATGCCTAAAGGGGGGATCTAACTATGTGCTGCCTAAAGGGGGCTCTATGTGCTGCCTAAAGGGAGGCGCTACCTATGTGCTGCCTAAAGGGAGGCTCTAACTATGTGCTGCCTAATATGGGGGAATCTATGTGCTGCCTAAAGGGGGGCTCTATGTGCCGCCTAAAGGGGGGCTCTAACTATGTGCTGCCTAACATGGGGAATCTATGTGCTGCCTAAAGGGGGGATCTAACTATGTGATGCCTAAAGGGGGGCTCTATGTGCTGCCTAAAGGGGGGATCTAACTATGTGCTGCCTAAAGGGGGATCTATGTGCTGCCTAAAGGGGGGCTCTAACTATGTGCTGCCTAATATGGGGGAATCTATGTGCTGTCTAAAGGGGGGGATCTAACTATGTGATGCCTAAATGGGGGCTCTATGTGCTGCCTAAAGGGGGCTAAAGCACGTTATTCCAAACCATTTAGGAATAATAGGTGATTTATGCCCTTTATGGATTAAAACCAGACTCTGCATCAACTATGTAATTTTCCATGGGTGTTTTGCCATGGATCCCCCTCCGGCACGCCACAGTCCAGGTGTTAGTCCCCTTGAAACAACTTTTCCATCACTATTGTGGCCAGAAAGAGTCCCTGTTGGTTTTAAAATTCGCCTGCCCATTGAAGTCAATGGCGGTTCGCCCGGTTAGCCGTTTCACAAACTTTTGCGGAAGTTCGCCGTTCGAAAATGTAATGTTCGCGACATCACTACCCAGAACTACACGGGAGGATCTTGTCAATGATTGTTGGTTCGGGAGTATTTACCCATAAAGTGTGAGGCCAACAACCAAAGCATATTGTTCACCCAAGTTTCTGTAACCACTAAGCTTGTTGTGCCTCTCTGTGAGAAGAAACATGTTGTTTCTTACAAACTGTCAGTGATAATTCAGTGTGGTATATAACACTTCCCCTATGATCCATCTGGCATATAAGAGGACACCAGCGGTATAGATAGCACAGGATAATGGAGGTCCCTTCTGTATATTTCACATAGGGGCACAAGAGTTTAAGTAATTTTCCAAATTCTAATGCTATTTGTCTGTGGGCAGGACATGGCGTTTACAAGTAATCCAGTCTACCATCAAGTGTACTCCACTATTATGTAACACAATTTCATCAGCGATATGCTAAATCATTTCTCTGGAGGGAAGAGTACTCAGCGCTTATTGTAAAGCGAACCGTGCCAAGGATTGGCGTGTAAATGATGTCACTTTTTCTTTCTGTTTATTCAGCGCACCCCCTGGTGGGAGGCCATGTTACTTAAAGGGGTTATCCAGGAAAAAAACTTTTTTTAATATATCAACTGGCTCCAGAAAGTTAAACAGATTTGTAAATTACTTCTATAAAAAAAATCTTAATCCTTTCAGTACTTATGAGCTTCTGAAGTTAAGGTTAAGGTTGTTCTTTTCTGTCTAAATCCTCTCTGATGACACGTGTCTCGGGAAACACCCAATTTAGAAGCAAATCCCCATAGCAAACCTCTTCTAAACTGGGCGGTTCCCAAGACACGTGTCATCAGAGAGCACTTAGACAGAAAAGAACAACCTTAACTTCAGAAGCTCATAAGTACTGAAAGGATTAAGATTTTTTAATAGAAGTAATTTACAAATCTGTTTAACTTTCTGGAGCCAGTTGATATATAAAAAAAAGTTTTTTCCTGGAATACCCCTTTAACCCCTTAAGGACCAAGGGCGTACAGGTACGCCTTTGCTCCCTGGTACTTAAGGACCAAGGGCGTACCTGTACGCCCGTGGGAATTTCGGTCCCCGCCGCGCGCCGGGCGAGGATCGCGCCGAGGTGACTGCTGATATCTATGACCCCCCATGTCGGCGATCGGCGCAAATCGCAAGTGAATTCACACTTGCGATTTGCGCCGATTCCGGGTAATACGGGTCTATGGTGACCCGGTGACCCAGAATAGAAGGGGGATCGCGGGTGTCCTAGACACCCACGATCCCCCTGTAGCGATAGGAGTGAGGTGGCAGGGTTGCCACCCCTCCTATCTCTGCTATTGGTGGTCTAGACGCGACCACCAATAGCAGATCGGGGGCGGAGGGGTTTACTTTAGTTTTCCCCGTCCTGCCCTCCCACAATAGGAGGGGCAGGACGGGGAAACCGTCAGGGACCGGCGCCGAAGATCCACTTACCCATCGGCGACGGCAGCGGGCGACGATCAGCGGCGGCAGCGGGCGACGATCGGCGGAAGAAGAGGACGGCGACGCAGCTCCCTGGATCCAACGGAAGCCGGTGAGTTACTTAGCAACATCTGGAGGGCTACAGTCTGAGACCACTATAGTGGTCTCTAAACTGTAACCCTCCAGATGTTGCAAAACTACAATTCCCAGCATGCCCAGAGAGCTGTTTAGGCTTGCTGGGAGTTGCAGTTTTGCAACAGCTGGAGGTCTACAGTTTGAGACCACTGCAAAGTGATCTCTATACTGTGCACCTCCAGATCTTGCAAAACTACAACTCCCAGCATGCCCAGACAGCAGTTTGCTGTCTGGGCATGCTGGGAGTTGTAGTTTTGCAACATCTGGAGGTCCACAGTTTGGAGACCACTGTGCAGTGGTCTCTAAACTATAGCTCTCCAAATGTTGCAAAACTGCAACTCCCAGCAAGCCTAAACAGCAAACAGCTGTCTCTGCATGCTGGGAGTTGTAGTTGCGATCCCTCCAGCTGTTGCATAACTACATCTCCCAGCATGCCTTTCGGCGATCAGTACATGCTGGGAGTTGAAGTTTTGCAACAGCTGGAGGCACACTGGTTGGAAAATATTGAGTTAGGTAACAGAACCTAACTGAAGGTTTTCCAACCAGTGTGCCTCCAGCTGTTGCAAAAGTACAACTCCCAGCATGCACGGTCTGTCAGTACATGCTGGGAGTTATAGTTTTGAAACAGCTGGAGGCACACTGGTGGCAAATTTTTCACCGCAGCGCAAACTCCTAGCGGTAAATTCACTGTAAACCCGTCAGTGTGAATGTACCCTAAAAACACTACACTACACTAACACATAATAAAGGGTAAAACACTACATATACACCCCTTTACACTGTCCCCCTAATAAAAAATAAAAAAAACGTATTGTACGGCAGTGTTTCCAAAACAGAGCCTCCAGCTGTTGCAAAACAACAACTCCCAGCATTTCCGGACAGCCACTAACTGTCCAGGCATGCTGGGAGTTTATCAACAGCTGGAGGCACCCTGTTTGGGAATCACTGGCGTAGAATACCCCTATGTCCACCCATATGCAATCCCTAATTTAGTCCTCAAATGCGCATGGCGCTCTCACTTCAGAGCCCTGTCGTATTTCAAGGAAACAGTTTAGTGCCACATCTGGGGTATTTCCTTTTACCCCTTATGAAAAAGAAAAGTTGGGGTCTACACCAGCCTGTTAGTGTAAAAAAAAATTTTTTTTTACACTAACATGCTGGTGTTGTCCTTTACTTTTTATTTTCACGGGAGGTAAAAGGAAAAAAAGACTCCCAAAATTTGTAACGCAATTTCTCCTGAGTACGGAGATACCCCAGATGTGGACGTAAAATAAGGCTCAGGAGTGAAAGTGCACCATGTACATTTGAGGCCTAAATTGGTGATTTGCACAGGGGTGGCTGATTTTACAGCGGTTCTGACATAAACACAAAACAATAAATACCCACATGTGACCCCATTTTGGAAACGACACCCCTCACGGAACGTAACAAGGGGTATAGTGAGCCTGAACACCCCACAGGTGTTTTACAAATTTTCATTAAAGTTGTATGGGAAAATGAAAAAAAACTTTTTTTTTCACTAAAATGCTGGTGTCACTCTAAATTTTTCATTTTCACAAGGGAAAATAAAAAAAAGCCCCCCAAAATTTGTAACCCAATTTCTTCTGAGTAAGAGCATACCCCATATGTGGATGTAAAGTGCTCTATGGGTGCACTACAATGCTCAGAAGAGAAGGAGCGCCATTGGGATTTTGAAGAGAAAATTTGTCCGGAATTGAAGGCCACTTGTGTTTACAAAGCCCCCATGGTACCAGAACAATGGACCCCCCCCATATGTGACCCCATTTTGGAAACTACACCCCTCACAGAATTTAATAAGTGGTGCAGTGAGCATTTACGCCCCACAGGTGTCTGACAGATTTTTGGAACAGTGATCCGTGAAAATTAAAAATGTAATTTTCCATTTGCACAGCACACTGTTCCAAAGATCTGTCAAACGCCAGTGGGGTGTAAATGCTCACTGCACCACTTATTAAATTCTGTGAGGGGTGTAGTTTCCAAAATGGGGTCACATGTGGGGGGGGGTCCACTGTTCTGGCACCACGGGGGGCTTTGTAAATGCACATGGCCCCTGACTACCATTCCAAACGAATTCTCTTTCCAAAAGCTCAATGGTGCTTCTCCTCTTCTGAGCATTGTAGTTCGCCCGTGGTGCACTTCAGGTCCACTTATGGGGTACCTCCATACTCAGAAGAGATGGGGTTACAAATTTTAGGGGGTATTTTCTGCTATTAACCCTTGCAAAAATGTGAAATTTGGGGGGAAACACACATTTTAGTGAAAAGAAAATATATTTTTTTTACATATGCAAAAGTCGTGAAACCCGTGTGGGGTATTGTTACGCCGAGCGCTCCGGGTCCCTGCTCCTCCCCGGAGCGCTCACGGCGTCTCTCTCCCTGCAGCGCCCCGGTCAGACCCGCTGACCGGGAGCGCTGCACTGACATTGCCGGCGGGGATGCGATTCGCATAGCGGGACGCGCCCGCTCGCGAATCGCATCCCAAGTCACTTACCCGTCCCGGTCCCCGGCTGTCATGTGCTGGCGCGCGCGGCTCCGTTCTCTAGGGCGCGCGCCAGCTCTCTGAGACTTAAAGGGCCAGTGCACCAATGATTGGTGTCTGGCCCAATTAGCTTAATTAGCTTCCACCTGCTCCCTGGCTATATCTACTCACTTCCCCTGCACTCCCTGGCCGGATCTTGTTGCCTTGTGCCAGTGAAAGCGTTTAGTGTTGTCCAAGCCTGTGTTACCTGATCTCCTGCTATCCATATACGAACCTTGCCGCCTGCCCCGACCTTCTGCTACGTCTGACCTTGCCTCTGCCTAGTCCTTCTGTCCCACGCCTTCTCAGCAGTCAGCGAGGTTGAGCCGTTGCTAGTGGATACGACCTGGTTGCTACCGCCGCAGCAAGACCATCCCGCTTTGCGGCGGGCTCTGGTGAACACCAGTAGCCACTTAGAACCGGTCCACCGGCACGGTCCACGCCAATCCCTCGCTGACACAGTGGATCCACAACCTGTAAGCCGAATCGTGACAGTAGATCCGGCCATGGATCCCGCTGAGGTGCCGCTGCCAAGTCTCGCTGACCTTCCCACAGTGGTCGCTCAGCAATCGCAGCAGATTGCCCAACAAGGACAGCAGCTGTCGCAATTGACCGCCACGTTACAGCAACTTCTGCTTCTGCTACAGCAGCAACCATCTCCTCCGCCAGCTCCTGCACCTCCTCCGCAGCGAGTGGCTGCTCCTAGCCTCCGCTTGTCCCTGTCGGACAAATTTGATGGGGACCCTAGACTCTGCCGTGGATTTTTGTCTCAATGTTCCCTGCATATGGAGATGTTGTCGGACTTGTTTCCTACAGAACGGTCTAAGGTGGCGTTCGTAGTGAGCCTTCTTTCAGGAAAGGCCTTGTCTTGGGCCACACCGCTCTGGGACCGCAATGATCCTGCCACAGCCACAGTCCAGTCCTTCTTCGCTGAAGTCCATAGTGTCTTCGAGGAACCAGCCCGAGCTTCTTCTGCCGAGACTGCCCTGCTGAACTTGGTCCAGGGTAATTCTTCAGTAGGCGAGTACGCCATCCAATTTCGTACTCTTGCTTCCGAATTATCTTGGAATAACGAGGCTCTCTGCGCGACCTTTAAAAAAGGCCTATCCAGTAACATCAAGGATGTGCTGGCCGCACGAGAGATTCCTGCCAACCTGCAAGAACTTATCCATTTGGCCACCCGCATTGACATGCGTTTTTCTGAGAGACATCAGGAGCTCCGGCAGGAAAAAGACTTAGATCTCTGGGCACCTCTCCCACAGTATCCTTTGCAATCTACGCCTGGGCCTCCCGCCGAGGAGGCCATGCAAGTGGATCGGTCTCGCCTGACCCAGGAAGAGAGGAATCGCCGTAGGGAAGAAAATCTTTGTCTGTACTGTGCCAGTACCGAGCATTTCTTGGTGGATTGCCCTATTCGTCCTCCACGTCTAGGAAACGCACGCACGCACCCAGCTCACGTGGGTGTGGCGTCTCTTGGTTCAAAGTCTGCTTCTCCACGTCTCACGGTGCCCGTGCGGATTTCTCCTTCTGCCAACTCCTCCCTCTCAGCCGTGGCCTGCTTGGACTCTGGTGCCTCTGGGAATTTTATTTTGGAGTCTTTGGTGAATAAATTCTGCATCCCGGTGACCCGTCTCGTCAAGCCGCTCTACATTTCCGCGGTCAACGGAGTTAGATTGGATTGCACCGTGCGTTACCGCACAAAACCCCTCTTAATGTGCATTGGACCCCATCACGAAATGATTTAATTTTTCGTTCTTCCCAACTGCACCTCTGAGGTCCTCCTCGGTCTGCCATGGCTCCAGCTTCATTCTCCCACCCTTGACTGGACCACCGGGGAGATCAAGAACTGGGACTCTGCTTGCCATAAGAAATGCCTCTCCCCCCCTCCCAGTCCCGTCAGGCAAGCCTCAGTGCCTCCTCCTACACCTGGTCTCCCCAAGGCTTATCAGGACTGTACCTTGCCCCCTCATGGCCCCCGTCCTGGTGACACACTGCCCCGTGCAAAGCTTCACCCTCTGCCCTCCCTCCCCATTCCCACTCCTGCTGTACTGCCTGCCTTTGAGGAAACCCTACAGTCACTCCCGGTGTCCTCGTCCCATGTGAAGCAGCTGCCGGACAAAAAAAGGGGGAGACCTAAGGGGGGGGGGGTACTGTTACGCCGAGCGCTCCGGGTCCCTGCTCCTCCCCGGAGCGCTCACGGCGTCTCTCTCCCTGCAGCGCCCCGGTCAGACCCGCTGACCGGGAGCGCTGCACTGACATTGCCGGCGGGGATGCGATTCGCATAGCGGGACGCGCCCGCTCGCGAATCGCATCCCAAGTCACTTACCCGTCCCGGTCCCCGGCTGTCATGTGCTGGCGCGCGCGGCTCCGCTCTCTAGGGCGTGCGCGCGCCAGCTCTCTGAGACTTAAAGGGCCAGTGCACCAATGATTGGTGTCTGGCCCAATTAGCTTAATTAGCTTCCACCTGCTCCCTGGCTATATCTACTCACTTCCCCTGCACTCCCTTGCCGGATCTTGTTGCCTTGTGCCAGTGAAAGCGTTTAGTGTTGTCCAAGCCTGTGTTACCTGATCTCCTGCTATCCATATTGACTACGAACCTTGCCGCCTGCCCCGACCTTCTGCTACGTCTGACCTTGCCTCTGCCTAGTCCTTCTGTCCCACGCCTTCTCAGAAGTCAGCGAGGTTGAGCCGTTGCTAGTGGATACGACCTGGTTGCTACCGCCGCAGCAAGACCATCCCGCTTTGCGGCGGGCTCTGGTGAACACCAGTAGCCACTTAGAACCGGTCCACCGGCACGGTCCACGCCAATCCCTCGCTGACACAGTGGATCCACAACCTGTAAGCCGAATCGTGACAGTTATTAAGGCTCACTTTACTCCTTGTTACATTCCTCAAGGGGTCTAGTTTCCAAAATGGTATGCCATGTGTTTTTTTTTTTTTGCTGTTCTGGCACCATAGGGCTTCCTAAATGCGACATGCCCCCCGAGCAAAATTTGCTCTCAAAAGTCAAAAATCACTCCTTCTCTTCGGAGCATTGTAGTTCGCCCGTAATGCACTTCATGCCAACTTATGGGGTGCCTCCATACTCAGAAGAGATGGGGTTACAAATTTTGGGGGGTATTTTCTGCTATTAACCCTTGCAAAAATGTGAAATTTGGGGGGAAACACACATTTTAGTGAAATTTTTTTAAATTTTTTTTACATATGCAAAAGTCGTGAAACACCTGTGGGGTATTAAGGCTCACTTTATTCCTTGTTACGTTCCCCAAGGGGTCTAGTTTCCAAAATGGTATGCCATGTGGGTTATTTTTGCTGTTCTGGCTCCATAGAGGCTTCCTAAATGCAACATGCCCCCCAAAAACTATTTCTGAAAAACGTACTCTCCAAAATCCCCTTGTCGCTCCTTCCCTTCTGAGCCCTCTACTGCGCCCGCCGAACACTTTTCATAGACATATGAAGTATGTGCTTACTCGAGAGAAAAAAGCTGCTATTCCTGTGAAACACCTAAAGGGTTAAAACACTTACTGAATGTCATTTTGAATACTTTGGGGTGTAGTTTTTATAATGGGGTCATTTGTGGGGTATTTCTAATGGGAAGACCCTTCAAATCCACTTCAAACCTGAACTGGTCTCTGAAGAAAAGCGAGGTTCAAAATTTTGTGAAAAATTGGAAAATTGCTGCTGAACTTTGAAGCCCTCTGGTGTCTTCCAAAAGTAAAAACTCATCAATTTTATGATGCAAACATAAAGTAGACATATTGTATATGTGAATAAAAAAAAAATATTTTGAATATCCATTTTCCTTACAAGCAGAAAGCTTCAAAGTTAGAAAAATGCCAAATTTTCAAATTTTTCATCAAATTTTGGGATTTTTCACCAAGAAAGGATGCAAGTTACCACAAAATTTTACCACTATGTTAAAGTAGAATATGTCACGAAAAACAATCTTGGAATCAGATTGATAACTAAAAGCATTCCAGAGTTATTAATGTTTAAAGTGACAGTGGTCAGATGTGCAAAAAACGCTCTGGTTCTAAGGTGTAAAATGGCCTGGTCCTTAAGGGGTTAAAGGGGATCTGTCAGCAGATTCTACTCTATAATTAGTTGCTTTATACACAGATAATAACTATTCTTTTATTTGTGCAAACACAGGGAGAACGTACACACTCTTTGCAGATGTTATGGGATTTAACATAGGACCCCAGCCCTAACCATAAAGCCAGTGTGCTACCCAGGTCACCCTACCTGCTCCTACAGGAGAAAGGAATGTGCTCAGTTGTTCTGCCAAAGGAAAATGGGATTTATTTGTAGAAATGCTGTTTTCTTGCTTTGCATGCAGGACATAATGGCCCTCATTTACTAAGAAAATCGGGTTGTAAGTCTATGTTGCTTTCTTACCCGACTGCTTTTTTCTCTGGTATTTATTATTATGTCGCATCCTGTTTGTCGCACGTGGGTTTTGTAGGTTTTGGTTTCCAACTCCTCTGAGCTGTCGGGAAAAAATCCACAACAATTCAACAAATTCGGGTTGGAAACCTTAATAAATACGTGGGAAAGCTCATAAATGTCGGGTTACGCCCCTTTTTGGGGTTTGGGAGAATCCACATCGGGTCCGTCGGGAAAAAATGTCGCATCGTGTCGCAGACTGGCGCACGATGTCTGCGACATGGCGCAGACAAAGATGCGCCAAAAAAACCCGACAAAAGAGGTCGGGTTTAGAATAGTAAATGAGGGCCAATGTGCTATATGCAGACAGAATAACAAGTAGATAGATAGATAGATAGATAGATAGATAGATGCAGCCAAATAAAAGCAGCACCTCCAGACCAGGTAGAAAATTGTGATGGGTGCAAGCATGTTAGAGCCTCGGTGCTCCGGTTCTTCATAGATAAAGTAGATGAATGCAGCACACCAGATTAGCGTGAAACAAACTTGTGGTTTTTATTCCATGACGTAGCAGACAACGTTTCGGTGATCTCTCACTTGAAAATGGTGATGAGAGATAATCGAAACGTTGTCTGCTACGTCATGGAATAAAAACCACAAGTTTGTTTCACGCTGATCTGGTGTGCTGCATTCATCTACTTTATCTAGATAGATAGATAGATAGATAGATATGAGATAGATAGATAGATAGAAAGATAGATATGAGATAGATAGATAGATAGATAGATAGATATGAGATAGATAGATATGAGATAAATAGATAGATAGATAGATAGATAGATATGAGATAGATGGATAGATATGAGATAGATAGATAGATATGAAATAGATAGTTAGATAGATAGATATGAGATAGATAGATAGATAGATAGATAGATAGATAGATATGAGATAGATAGATATGAGATAGATAGATAGATAGATATGAGATAGATAAATAGATATGAGATAGATAGATAGATAGATAGATAGATATGAGATAGATAGATATGAGATAGATAGATAGATAGATAAATATGAGATAGATAGATAGATAGATAGATAGATAGATATGAGATAGATGGATAGATAGATATGAGATAGATAGATATGAGATAGATAGATATGAGATAGATAGATAGATATATAGATAGATAGATAGATATAAGATAGATAGATATGAGATAGATGGATAGATATGAGATAGATAGATAGATATGAGATAGATAGATAGATAGATAGATATAAGATAGATGGATAGATAGATAGATAAGTCCAACAAAAGCAAGTTGCTGCAGCACACTTGTAGTGGAAAATAGTAACTGTTTATTCCAATCCAAACATCCGAAAAATATGCAACGTTTCAGCTGCCCATGCAGCCTTTTTCAAGCATACTCATGGGCAGCTGAAACGTTGCATATTTTCCGGATGTTTGGATTGGAATAAACAGTTACTATTTTCCACTATAAGTGTGCTGCAGCAACTTGCTTTTGTTGGACTTGTCTGGAGGCGTTTGACCGGGGCCATTGCCGCCTGCACCTATTCATCTCGTCTGTGAAGTGTTCTACCTCTGCTTTTTTCTATGGATAGATATGAGATAGATAGATAGATAGATAGATAGATAAAAGGAGAAAAGAGCGCAGCACACAGAGAATCTTCAGTGCAAAAAAATGGTGTTTATTTCATCCTCAGCAAGAAATACAAAAAAGTGCAATGTTTTGGTAGTCTCACACCATCCTCAGGCACTTTTTTGTATTTCTTGCTGAGGATGAAATAAACACCATTTTTTTGCACTGAAGATTCTCTGTGTGCTGCGCTCTTTTCTCCTTTTATTGAAGTTGGGGTCTTTAACCTATGACTGCGTACACCTTAATACCATTTAATGTGAACTGGCGGATGTGCTGCTTTTTTTTAATTTCTAGATAGATAGACTTAGCAGGAGAGCAGCACAACCATTATAATTGTCTGGGTGGAGGCTGTTGAAGCCTGGTTAGTGGCCCTACAGTATAAAAAAAAAAAAAAAGAATCAGCAGCACTCCGTTCCTTCAGATGAATCAGTGCATGGCTTTATTCATCTTGTGTTACAAGTGTGGTGAACCAAGGGAGGAATGGTGTCTAGGGTGTTGCAAGGGTGGTGTAGGGTATACTGATGTTAACCCTTAATTGTCGTGACGCCAGGGTGAGGTTTCCTTATGGCTAATGGTCCTACCGCCAACCGTCCCATGAACGGTAGGGAGAAATAATGGAATGTCCACCGCAGATTTTATGAAGTAAACTTGAAGTAACTTTTCTGCAGATTTTATGCAACAGCATGAACAATACAGTCTTTGCAGGAGTGAACCGGATACAGGCTCCTCACAGGTTTGCTGGGACTTTAGAATCAATGGGGGAGATTTATCAAAACCTGTGCAGAGGAAAATTTGCCCAGTTGCCCATAGCAACCAATCAGATCGCTTCTTTCATTTTGCAGAGGCCTTGTTAGAAATGAAAGAAACAATATGATTGGTTGCTATGGGCAACTGGGCAAATTTTCCTCTGCACAGGTTTTGATAAATCTCCCTCAATGTGTTTTGATGCTAGCCACTGTGCTACTATTTGAGGAGATTTGAGTTTCTAGTAGTCACACAGGATTTAGTAGTTTGAGCTTGGAATAACTCACGTTTTTGTGGCTGCTAGGTATTAGGCTTCAGGCCTAGCTTGAATTGATGCTGATGAGATAATGAGATTGATTGTGCTCCTTTAGTGTCCAGGAACTAAGAGCAGGTACCAAGAGAGATAATCTAGTGACAGCAGCCCCTTATATATTAAGAGGGTGGGACAAAGCTCATTGGTCAGCAGAACCTGTCAGTCCTGACCCAGTGAACTCTGGGTATCACATGACCCAAAGGTCCTTAAACCATAATACAATTTAATTAAAGGAAGTGACCTCTAAGGTCCTATACAGAGGTATTCCTATACAACCTATTACATATATATATATAAATATATATATATATATATATATATATATACACACATTAAATACCATTTATATGAGGCGACTAGGGGTAAATCCTACAGGAGAACCCTATTGTCATGGAGGGACTCTGACTGAGGGGACTTTAGACAGAGGAACAGAACCAAGTCCTGTTCCGGGACACCACACAAGAAGCAGCTACGTTTCGGTTGTCTCACACAGCCATTATCAAGCCTCAAGGCTCAATAATGGCTGTGGGAGACAGTCGAAACGTAGCTGCTTGTAACACGGGATGAATAAAGCCATGCACTGATTCATCAGAAGGAGCGGAGTGCTGCTGATTCTTTGGTTTTTACATAGATAAATAGATAGATAGATAGTAATATAAACACACTGAAAGTAAGTCTAGTAATAAGCAGGCGTCTCCTCGGCTTCAGTCGTCTCTTGACACCACAAATCTATAATTACATCTGTAATAAACATGGATTCGGAGGAGAAATAGGTCACAGTAACTATAGTTGTTGCTGCTATTATGAAATTGATACATGATACAACAGCACTCTAGATGGGTGAATTACGCCCCAGTCTTTCCATTACAACATTTTTACAACACGCGGCTAAAGTTAGTGATCTGCATAATAGGCACCCTGGGGGGAGGTGATAAAAAGTGATCTTATATGAAAAAAAAAGTGTATTAAACTAAAGAAACCGACAGCTACACAAAAAGGGACATCGATTTGTGTATGAAAACTTTATCTGAGGCAGAAACAACCACAGGTTCCCATTTTTGTGTCACAAATTTTGGTGTTGCTCCTGAAATAAAATAGTGAAATTAGTAGAAAATTTAGCGAAACCTGTGCAAAGGAAAAGTGGTGCAGTTGCCCATAGCAACCAATCAACTCCCTTCTTTCATTTTTGACAAGGCCTTTGAAAAATGAAAGAAGCGATCTGATTGGTTGCTATGGGCTGTACCACTTTTCCTGCTCCACAGGTTTTGATAAATCTCCCCCATTGTGAGGCATTTTAAGGTACTTCCACTGGATCCCTATCTAAGGTGTATGGGGCCAATCAATCGGAGCCACTTTGGGTTGGTTGGTGCCCTGTGGAGAACCTTCTAATAATGCTTCAACAAAGAATCTAGTCCATTGGTTCCCAACCAGGGTGCCTCCCACTGTTGCATAACTACAACTCCCAGCATGCCTGGACAACCACTGTCCAGGCATGCCGGGAGTTGTGCCTGGACCCGTTGTAGTTTTGCAACAGCTGGAGGCACCCTGGTTGAGAAACACTGATCTAGTCAATGCCTAAACCAAGTTGGTGTTTCCCAACCTGTGTGCCTCCAGCTGTTGCAAAACTACCACTCCCAGCATGCCCTTACTGCCTTTGGCTATTTTAACAGCTGGAGGCACACTGTTTGCGAAATAAGGAACTAAATAATGTAGTTATGTCCTAATCAGTTGCCATTCTGTAAGTTCGGGCACCATTTATGATGCCCAGATCATCAGGACCTCGGGTGCCCTCATGAGCAATAACAGGTGATCACCCTATGCAACCACACCCTTAAAGCCAGTTCTAATCCCAACTGTCGCTCAATGGAAATTTCTGGGTAAATAGAGATTGAGATCCAACATACCCAGTCAATAGGCCCTTGGCCAGCTTGTCAGTTCATCGGCAGCCACCACTGCCAACCACCATTGGTAAAGTCTGTGAAACTCAATGAACGTTCTAGCTGCCGGATGCCTTTATGTCTTTTATAACAAGTCTGGTTGACATTTTAAAAGTTAGATTTCTCTTGAGTTCCCCCATACTTTGTTACTGTCCTTTATAAATAATGGGCTCATCTAATATATCACTGCAACCACCCTCTGTGACTTGATGTTCCTTTACGCCTATGTCTACACGAATATTGATATCTTGGTAGTTAGTTTATACTTTTAGCCCATAAAGCAAAACAAAGGGTCAGATTTTCGAAATTGCTCGTAGTGTAACCCTCTGACCTCTCGCCTTTGTTCCGCCTGTACTTTCTGATTCATTTTATGGCAGCTTGTCAGTGGAAAATAAATGGTGCCTCATTTTTAAGAAGTTGTAGGAGCTCACATCTGGACAAGCAGGTTCTGGAAGTTAGTATGACATAGACAGATTGCATTACGCATTTGTTTGCAATTCTCTGTACACGTCTTTACTATTTTAAAGTTATGTCCTGGTCTCCATGCCAATATTGTTTATCTGTCATTTATCTATCAGATATGCAAAAATACAATCATGAAAAATGGTCAGAGAAAAGCAGAGTTGTAAGACTTCATGGGTATATATAGAAGAATTCCCCTCAAAAAATGTTCTTTAACTATATAAGTAGTAAAAAGGTTAAAAATGAAAGCGTTGGTCTCTTAACCCCTTAAGGACTGAGGGTTTTTCCGTTTTTGCACTTTCGTTTTTTCCTCCTTACCTTTTAAAAATCATAACCCTTTCAATTTTCCACCTAAAAATCCATATTATGGCTTATTTTTTGCGTCGCCAATTCTACTTTGCAGTGACATTAGTCATTTTACCCAAAAATGCACGGCGAAACGGAAAAAAAAATCATTGTGCGACAAAATCGAAAAAAAAAACGCCATTTTGTAACTTTTGGGGGCTTCCGTTTCTACGCAGTGCATATTTCGGTAAAAATTACACCTTATCATTATTCTGTAGGTCCATACGGTTAAAATGATACCCTACTTATATAGGTTTGATTTTGTCGCACTTCTGGAAAAAATCATAACTACATGCAGGAAAATGTATATGTTTAAAAATGTCATCTTCTGACCCCTATAACTTTTTTATCTTTCCATGTACGGGGCGGTATGAGGACTCATTTTTTGCGCCGTGATCTGAAGTTTTTATTGGTATGATTTTTGTTTTGATCTGACTTTTTGATCACTTTTTATTCATTTTTTAATGTTATAAAAAGTTACCAAAATACGCTTTTTTGGACTTTGGAATTTTTTTGCGCGTACGCCATTGACCGTACGGCTTAATTAATTATATATTTTTATGGTTCGGACATTTATGCACGCGGTGATACCACATATGTTTATTTTAATATTTTTTTACACTGTTTTATTTTTTTTATGGGAAAAGGGGGGTGATTCAAACTTTTATTAGGGAAGGGGTTAAATGACCTTTATTAACACTTTTTTTTTACTTTTTTTTTTGCAGTGTTATAGGTCCCATAGGGACCTATAACACTGCACACACTGATCTCTCATCCTGATCACAGGCGTGTATTAACACGCCTGTGATCAGCATTATCGGCGCTTGACTGCTCCTGTCTGGATCTCAGGCACAGAGCAGTCATTCGTCGATCGGACACCGAGGAGGCAGGTAAGAGCCCTCCCGGTGTCCGATCAGCTGTTCGGGACGCCGCGATTTCACCGCGGCGGTCCCGAACAGCCCGACTGAGCAGCCGGGATACTTTCAGTTTCACTTTAGAAGCGGCGGTCAGCTTTGACCGCCGCTTCTAAAGGGTTAATACCGCACATCGCCGCGATCGGCGATGTGTGGTATTAGCCGCGGGTCCCGGCCGTTGATTAGCGCCGGGACACACGCGATATGATGCGGGATCGCGGCGCGATCCCGCTTCATATCGCGGGAGCCGGCGCAGGACGTAAATATACGTCCTGCGTCATTAAGGGGTTAAAAAGTCATACGGGAGAAATAATAGATAAAATAAGAATATATTAAACCCATATTCTTCACTTTGCTCACAGTGGAAAATAAAATGGCAGGTACAATACAATAATGTAAACTTCCCAGTACATGTCACCTGTATAACCCAGGAAGAAGTACAGTGCTGCCTAAAAAAGATCTAAATAGGCAAATCACCAGATCCGGTTGGCATTCACCCCCACGTTTAAGGGAGTTACAGTGTTCCCTCAATATACGATGGTAATCCGTTCCAAATGGACCATCGTTTGTTGAAACCATCGTATGTTGAGGGATCCGTGCAATGTAAAGTATAGGACAGTGGTCTACTACCTGCGGAACTCCAGATGTTGCAAAACTACAACACCCAGCATGCCCGGACAGCCGTTGGCTGTCCGGGCATGCTGGGTGTTGTAGTTTTGCAACATCTGAAGGTCCGCAGGTTGTAGACCACTGTTAGAGGAAGTTGTACTCACCTGTCCCTGCTGCTCCGGACAGTCACCGCTCGTCACCGCTGCCCGGGATGTCGCCGTCCATCGCTGTCGCCGCGTCCCCGAGGTGTCCCCGACGCTCCGGCAAGGCCTCTGCTTCCCCGGTATCCACGCGCTCCGTCGCAGCCATCACGTCACTACGCACGCCGCTCCTATTGGATGATGGGACGGCGTGCGCAGCGACGTGATGACGACGATGGAGAGCGCCGGCGATGGAGGGGATCCTGAAGAGGACGCACCGGAGCCCCGAGGACAGGTAAGTGATCGTCAGCGGACCACCCGGGGCACCGTAAGCGGATATCCGGTGGCAGCTGAAGCAGTCTGCGCTGCCGGATAGCCGTTTATGCGATGGCCCCGACATACAAAAGCATCGTATGTTGATGCTGCCTCTGAGAGGCCATCGTATGTTGAAATGATCGTATGTCGGGGCCATCGTAGGTCAGGGGGTCACTGTGTATGTAATTGTCAGACCCCTATTTCTAATATTCAAGGACACTATAGTGACAGGGACTGTTCCTCAAGATTGACGCATAGCAAAAATGTGGTGCCAATATTTAAGTCAAAAAGGGACCCCAGCACTTGTTTGAGGGTTTTCTAAGAGAAGCTAGTTTGGAGTATCTGAATGAAATTAAATGTATGACACCGTATCAGCATGGCTTTAGGAGAGATCAGTCCTGTCAAACTAATCTGATCAGCTTTTATGAGGAGGGGACCTTAAAGAGGTACTCCTGTGGGGAAAAAATTTAAATCAACTGGTACAGATTTGTAAATTACTTCTATATAAAAATCTTAACCTTTCCAGTACTTATCAGCAGCCGTATGCTCCAGAGGAAGTTGTGTAGTTCTTTCCAGTCTGATCACAGTGCTCTCTGCTGACACCTCTGTACCTGTCAGGAACTGTCCAGAGCAGTAACAAATCCTCATAGCAAACCTCTCCTGCTCTGGACAGTTCCTGACATGGACAGAGGTGGCAGCAGTGAGCACTGTGGTCAGACTGGAAAGAAATACACAACTTCCTCTGTAGCATGCAGCAGTTGATAAGTACTGGAAGGGTTAATATTTTTAAATAGAAGTCATTTCCCAGTCTGTATAACTTTCTGGCACAAGTTGGTTAAAAAAAAATTGCCTCCAGAGTACCCCTTTAAGTAACGTAATTGCCAGACCCCTATTTCTAATATTCAAGGACTCTATAGTGATAGGGTCTGTTCCCAAGGACTGCGCAAAGCAAATGTTGTGCCAATATTCAAAAAGGGGACAAAAAATTCACCTGGGAATCATAGGCCTATTAGTTTAAAGGGGTTATCCAGGAATAGAAAAACACAGCTAATGTCTTTCAAAAACAGCTCCACGTCTGTCTACAGGTTGGGTGTGGTTTCACAACTTGACTCCATTTACTTCAAAGGAACTGAGCTGCAGAACTACACCCAACCTGGAGACAGACGGGGAGCAGTTTTTGAAAGAAAGAAGCACTGTTTTTCTATTCCTGGATAACCCCTTTAACCTCTGTTGTGTTACGCCGAGCGCTCCGGGTCCCCGCTCCTCCCCGGAGCGCTCGCTACACTTCCCTCACTGCAGCGCCCCGGTCGGTTCCACGGACCCGGGGCGCTGCGTTACTACCTCCGGCCGGGATGCGATTCGCGATGCGGGTAGCGCCCGCTCGCGATGCGCACCCCGGCTCCCGTACCTTACTCGCTCCCCGTCAGTTCTGTCCCGGCGCGCGCGGCCCCGCTCCCTAGGGCGCGCGCGCGCCGGGTCTTTGCGATTTAAAGGGCCACTGCACCGCTGATTGGTGCAGTGGTTCCAATTAGTGTTTACACCTGTGCACTTCCCTATATCATCCTCACTTCCCCTTCGCTCCCTCGCCGGATCTTGTTGCCCTAGTGCCAGTGAAAGCGTTCCTTGTGTGTTCCTTGCCTGTGATTCCAGACCTTCTGCCGTTGCCCCTGACTACGATCCTTGCTGCCTGCCCCGACCTTCTGCTACGTCCGACCTTGCTTCTGTCTACTCCCTTGTACCGCGCCTATCTTCAGCAGCCAGAGAGGTTGAGCCGTTGCTAGGGGATACGACCTGGTCACTACCGCCGCAGCAAGACCATCCCGCTTTGCGGCGGGCTCTGGTGAAAACCAGTAGTGACTTAGAACCGATCCTCTAGCACGGTCCACGCCAATCCCTCTCTGGCACAGAGGATCCACTACCTGCCAGCCGGCATCGTGACAGTAGATCCGGCCATGGATCCCGCTGAAGTTCCTCTGCCAGTTGTCGCTGACCTCACCACGGTGGTCGCCCAGCAGTCACAACAGATAGCGCAACAAGGCCAACAGCTGTCTCAACTGACTGTTATGCTACAACAGTTACTACCACAGCTCCAGCAATCATCTCCTCCGCCAGCTCCTGTACCTCCTCCGCAGCGAGTGGCCGCTTCTGGAATACGACTATCCTTGCCGGATAAATTTGATGGGGACTCTAAGTTTTGCCGTGGCTTTCTTTCCCAATGTTCATTACACTTGGAGATGATGTCGGACCAGTTCCCCACTGAAAGGTCTAAGGTGGCTTTCGTAGTCAGCCTGCTGTCTGGAAAAGCCCTGGCTTGGGCCACACCGCTCTGGGACCGCAATGACCCCGTCACTGCCTCTGTACACTCCTTCTTCTCGGAAATTCGAAGTGTCTTTGAGGAACCTGCCCGAGCCTCTTCTGCTGAGACTGCCCTGTTGAACCTGGTCCAGGGTAATTCTTCCGTTGGCGAGTATGCCGTACAGTTCCGTACCCTTGCTTCAGAATTATCCTGGAATAATGAGGCACTCTGCGCGACCTTTAAAAAAGGCCTATCCAGCAACATTAAAGATGTTCTGGCCGCACGAGAAATCCCTGCTAACCTACATGAACTCATCCATCTTGCCACTCGCATTGACATGCGTTTTTCCGAACGGCGTCAGGAGCTCCGCCAGGATATGGACTCTGTTCGCACGAGGCGTTTCTTCTCCCCGGCTCCTCTCTCCTCTGGTCCCCTGCAATCTGTTCCTGTGCCTCCCGCCGTGGAGGCTATGCAGGTCGACCGGTCTCGCCTGACACCCCAAGAGAGGACACGACGCCGCATGGAGAATCTCTGCCTGTACTGTGCTAGTACCGAACACTTCCTGAAGGATTGTCCTATCCGTCCTCCCCGCCTGGAAAGACGTCCGCTGACTCCGCACAAAGGTGAGACAGTCCTTGATGTCTACTCTGCTTCTCCACGTCTTACTGTGCCTGTGCGGATGTCTGCCTCTGCCTTCTCCTTCTCTGCTGTGGCCTTCTTGGACTCTGGATCTGCAGGAAATTTCATCTTAGCCTCTCTCGTCAACAGGTTCAACATCCCGGTGACCAGTCTCGCCAGACCCCTCTACATCAATTGTGTAAACAATGAAAGATTGGACTGTACTATACGTTTCCGCACGGAGCCCCTTCTAATGTGCATCGGATCTCATCACGAGAGGATTGAACTGTTGGTCCTCCCCAATTGCACTTCTGAAATCCTTCTTGGACTTCCCTGGCTTCAACTCCATTCCCCAATCCTGGATTGGTCCACTGGGGAGATCAAGAGTTGGGGGCCCTCTTGTTCCAAGGACTGCTTAAAACCGGTTCCCAGTAAACCTTGCCGTGTCCCTGTGCTTCCTCATGTAACCGGTCTCCCTAAGGCCTATATGGACTTTGCGGACGTTTTTTGCAAAAAACAAGCTGAGACTCTACCTCCTCACAGGCCTTATGATTGTCCCATTGACCTCCTCCCGGGCACTACTCCACCCCGGGGCAGAATCTATCCTCTGTCCGTCCCAGAGACTCTTGCCATGTCTGAATACGTCCAAGAAAATTTAAAAAAGGGCTTTATCCGTAAATCCTCCTCTCCTGCCGGAGCCGGATTTTTCTTTGTGTCCAAAAAAGATGGCTCTCTACGTCCTTGCATTGACTACCGCGGTCTTAATAAAATCACGGTTAAGAACCGCTACCCCCTACCCCTCATCTCTGAACTCTTTGATCGTCTCCAAGGTGCCCATATTTTTACCAAACTGGACTTAAGAGGTGCTTATAATCTCATCCGCATCAGAGAGGGGGATGAATGGAAAACGGCATTTAACACCAGAGATGGACACTTTGAGTATCTGGTCATGCCCTTTGGTCTATGCAACGCCCCTGCCGTCTTCCAAGACTTTGTTAATGAAATTTTTCGTGATCTACTATACTCCTGTGTTGTTGTATATCTGGACGATATCCTGATTTTTTCTGCCAATCTTGAAGAACACCGCCAGCATGTCCGTATGGTTCTTCAGAGACTTCGTGATAATCAACTCTATGCCAAAATAGAGAAATGTCTGTTTGAATGCCAATCTCTTCCTTTTCTAGGATACTTGGTCTCTGGCCAGGGACTACAAATGGACCCAGATAAACTCTCTGCCGTCTTAGATTGGCCACGCCCCTCCGGACTCCGTGCCATCCAACGTTTTTTGGGGTTCGCCAATTATTACAGGCAATTTATTCCACATTTTTCTACCATTGTGGCTCCTATTGTGGCTTTAACAAAAAAAAATGCCGATCCCAAGTCTTGGCCTCCTCAAGCGGAAGACGCCTTTAAACGACTCAAGTCTGCCTTTTCTTCGGCTCCCGTGCTCTCCAGACCTGACCCATCTAAACCCTTCCTATTGGAGGTTGATGCCTCCTCAGTGGGAGCTGGAGCTGTCCTTCTACAAAAAAACTCTTCCGGGCATGCTGTTACTTGTGGTTTTTTTTCCAGGACCTTCTCTCCGGCGGAGAGGAACTACTCCATCGGGGATCGAGAGCTTCTAGCCATTAAATTAGCACTTGAGGAATGGAGGCATCTGCTGGAGGGATCAAGATTTCCAGTTATTATTTACACCGATCACAAGAACCTCTCCTACCTCCAGTCTGCCCAACGGCTGAATCCTCGTCAGGCCAGGTGGTCTCTGTTCTTTGCCCGATTTAATTTTGAAATTCACTTTCGGCCTGCTGATAAAAACATTAGGGCCGATGCTCTCTCTCGTTCCTCAGATGCCTCTGAAATTGAACTCTCTCCTCAACACATCATTCCTCCTGACTGCCTGATTTCCACTTCTCCAGCCTCCATCAGGCAAACTCCTCCAGGAAAGACCTTTGTTTCTCCACGCCAACGCCTTGGGATCCTCAAATGGGGTCACTCCTCCCATCTCGCAGGTCATGCGGGCATCAAGAAATCTGTGCAACTCATCTCTCGCTTCTATTGGTGGCCGACTCTAGAGACTGATGTGGTGGACTTTGTGCGAGCCTGCACTATCTGTGCCCGGGATAAGACTCCTCGCCAGAAGCCCGCTGGTTTTCTTCATCCTCTACCTGTCCCCGAACAACCTTGGTCTCTGATTGGTATGGATTTTATTACTGACTTACCCCCATCCCATGGCAACACTGTTATTTGGGTGGTCGTTGATCGATTCTCCAAAATGGCACATTTCATCCCTCTTCCTGGTCTTCCTTCAGCGCCTCAGTTGGCTAAACAATTTTTTGTACACATTTTTCGTCTTCACGGGTTGCCTACACAGATCGTCTCGGATAGAGGCGTCCAATTTGTGTCTAAATTCTGGAGGGCTCTCTGTAAACAACTCAAGATTAAATTAAATTTTTCTTCTGCATACCATCCTCAATCCAATGGACAAGTAGAGAGAATTAACCAGATCTTGGGTGACTATTTACGACATTTTGTTTCCTCCCGCCAGGATGACTGGGCAGATCTTCTACCTTGGGCCGAATTCTCGTATAATTTCAGAATCTCTGAATCTTCCTCCAAATCTCCGTTTTTCGTGGTGTACGGCCGTCACCCTCTTCCCCCCCTCCCTACCCCCTTGCCCTCTGGTCTGCCCGCTGTGGATGAAATTTCTCGTGATCTTTCCACCATATGGAAAGAGACCCAAAATTCTCTCTTACAGGCTTCTTCTCGCATGAAGAGATTCGCAGATAAGAAAAGAAGAGCTCCTCCCATTTTTTCCCCTGGAGACAAGGTATGGCTCTCCGCTAAATATGTCCGTTTCCGTGTCCCGAGCTATAAGTTGGGACCACGCTATCTTGGTCCTTTTAAAGTTTTGTGTCAAATTAATCCTGTCTCTTACAAACTTCTTCTTCCTCCTTCTCTTCGTATCCCTAATGCCTTTCACGTCTCTCTTCTTAAACCTCTCATCCTCAACCATTTTTCTCCTAAATCTGTTCCTCCCACTCCTGTTTCCGGCTCCTCGGACATCTTCTCTGTCAAAGAGATTTTGGCCTCTAAAAAGGTCAGGGGAAGAACTTTTTTTTTAGTGGATTGGGAGGGTTGTGGTCCAGAAGAGAGGTCCTGGGAACCTGAGGACAATATCCTGGACAAAAGTCTGATCCTCAGGTTCTCAGGCCCCAAGAAGAGGGGGAGACCCAAGGGGGGGGGTACTGTTACGCCGAGCGCTCCGGGTCCCCGCTCCTCCCCGGAGCGCTCGCTACACTTCCCTCACTGCAGCGCCCCGGTCGGTTCCACGGACCCGGGGCGCTGCGTTACTACCTCCGGCCGGGATGCGATTCGCGATGCGGGTAGCGCCCGCTCGCGATGCGCACCCCGGCTCCCGTACCTTACTCGCTCCCCGTCAGTTCTGTCCCGGCGCGCGCGGCCCCGCTCCCTAGGGCGCGCGCGCGCCGGGTCTTTGCGATTTAAAGGGCCACTGCACCGCTGATTGGTGCAGTGGTTCCAATTAGTGTTTACACCTGTGCACTTCCCTATATCATCCTCACTTCCCCTTCGCTCCCTCGCCGGATCTTGTTGCCCTAGTGCCAGTGAAAGCGTTCCTTGTGTGTTCCTTGCCTGTGATTCCAGACCTTCTGCCGTTGCCCCTGACTACGATCCTTGCTGCCTGCCCCGACCTTCTGCTACGTCCGACCTTGCTTCTGTCTACTCCCTTGTACCGCGCCTATCTTCAGCAGCCAGAGAGGTTGAGCCGTTGCTAGGGGATACGACCTGGTCACTACCGCCGCAGCAAGACCATCCCGCTTTGCGGCGGGCTCTGGTGAAAACCAGTAGTGACTTAGAACCGATCCTCTAGCACGGTCCACGCCAATCCCTCTCTGGCACAGAGGATCCACTACCTGCCAGCCGGCATCGTGACATGTTGTATGTATGTACTGTGGGTTTTCTAAGAGATACTTTTTGCCTACTGAGGAAGGGTCGATCTAAGCACCCTGAAACGCGTCTAGGCACTTATATGGTCTGAATATGGCACCTTATAGACGCACTACTAATCTGCACATCATCGCTATCAAAAGCCGGCTTAAAGAAATCTAGGAGACCCACCCATGACACCTGTACCTCCACAACATCGGGTATGTGGTCTGCTGCATGAATTAACCACGAGCAGCCCATCCATCTAAGCGCTGCCTGAGAGGAGGAACGCTACAACTGAGATTTCCATCCATTGGAGCCTCCTGCCTTGTGAGTCCCATACTGCATTTAGAAGTTTTGCAGCGCCCGTAACATCTAAATAGCCACAGGACTTTCATTCCCGGTCCGGCGCAGTACGGGACCAGCGGCTGGAGACACGCTGAGCAATGACAATATAATCATTATAATTGACTGGGGGCGGCTTACTGTGGCCATTTTAGAGACTTTAAATTTTTGACATCTAATTGCCGGACTAGCGGAGCTATCTGAACTATCAATTTCTTAGGTGCATGAATTATCAGCAGTAGTGTTCTAATTTCTAGCCATTGGGGCCCAAATGGCAGATGTTATCAGTGCTATACTCTTGTGATTTTTATGTATTAATTTTATAAATTGTTTTATTAATTGTGATTAATATTGTAAAATAAACCATTTTTGCATTCATGTCAAATAAAACTGTCTTCAATATTTTTTCATTGTGCATCGTCCTTGAGCTGTGGTTAAAAAATACTATTATCTAGATTTGTAAATGACTTCTATTAAAAAAAAATGTTAATCCTTCCACTACTTATCAGCTGCTGAAGTTAAGTTGTTCTTTTCTGTCTGACCACAGTGCTCTCCGCTGACACTTCTGTCTGTCTCGGGAAATGTCCAGAGTAGGAGAAAATCCCCATAGCAAACCTCTCCTGCTCTGGACAGTTCCTGAGACAGACAGAGATGTCAGCAGAGAGCACTGTTGTCAGACAGAAAAGAACGACTCAACTTCAGCAGCTGATAAGTACTGGAAGATTTTTTAATAGAAGACATTTACAAATATGTTTAACTTTCTGGAGCCAGGTGATATGAAAAAAGTTTTTTTACTGGAATACCCCTTTAATTAGATCTTTGGGAATAGGAGGAGTATGTTGATCTTGTCAGATTCAGTGACCTGTTTATCAATGGGATTATGGAAAAAGAAAAGACATCTTATATGCATACCATGTAAGGTTATTGTGTCCTTCACTCTCTGCATGATGCATTGAGGGCCCTCATTCTCCTTCAGATCAGTAGAGGATAGTTATTTTAGTGTAGGTTACTTATGTATGGTATGTTTTCTTTATCTGTAAAGTGGTCTGAACTAGATTCAAGGAAACAAAAACAATGCGAAATGTGGAAAGTACATTGCTCAAAAAAATAAAGGGAACACTAAGATAACACATCCCAGATCTGAATGAATGAACTAATCGTATGAAATACTTTCGTCTTTACATAGTTGAATGCGCTGACAACAAAATCACACAAAAATTATCAATGGAAATCAAATGTATCAACCCATGGAGGTCTGGATATGGAGTCACCCTCAAAATCACAGTGGAAAACCCCACTACAGGCTGATCCAACTTTATGTAATGTCCTTAATACAAGTCACAATGAGGCTCAGTAGTGTGTGCGGCCTCTTCTTGCACAAAGGCGGAGGTAGTGGTCCTGCTGCTGGGTTGTTGCCCTCCTATGGCCTCCTCCATGTCTCCTGATGTACTGGCCTGTCTCCTGGTGGCGCCTCCATGCTCTGGACACTGCGCTGACAGACACAGCAAACCTTCTTGCCACAGCTCTCATTGATGTGCCATCCTGGATGAGCTGCACTACCTGAGCCACTTGTGTGGCTTGTAGACTCCGTATCATGCTACCACTAGAGTGAAAGCACCGCCAGCATTCAAAAATTGCCAAAACATCAGCCAGGAAGCATAGGAACTGATAAGTGGTCTGTGGTAATCACCTGCAGAAACACTCCTTTATTGGGGGTGTCTTGCTAATTGCCTATAATTTCCACCTGTTGTCTGTTCCATTTGCACAACAGCATGTGAAATTGATTGTCAATCAGTGTTCTTCCTGAGTGGACAGTGGGATCTCACAGAAGTGTCATTGACTTGGAGTTACATTGTGTTGTTTAACCCCTTAAGGACCTAGGGCGTATGGATACGCCCTGGCTTTCTGGTACTTTAGGACCCAGGACGTATCCATATGCCCGTGTGAATTTCGGTCCCCGCCACGCGCCGGGCAGGGACCAGACCGGGATGACTGCTGATATCTATCAGCAGTCACCCCGCGCAAATGCCCAGGGGGGTCATCAGACCCCCCATGTCGGCGATCGGCGCAAATCGCAAGTGAATTCACACTTGCGATTTGCAGCTATTCCGGGTCATACGGGTCTATGGTGACCCGGAAAATAAGGGGGATCGGGGTTGTCCAAGACACCCACTATCCCCCTGAAGGGATAGGAGTGAGGTGGCAGGGGTGCCACCCCTCCTATCCCTGCTATTGGTTGTCAGAAGCGACGACCAATAGCAGATCTGGGGCGGGGGGGGGGTTTCGTTTTCCCCGTCCTGCCCACCCACAATAGGCGGGGCAGAATGGGGAAACCGAAGAGGACCGACGGCAGAAGATCCACTTACCCATCCAGAGGCAGTGGGCGACGGTGATCAGCGGGCGGCAATGTCGTGCGGCAGAAGAGGACGGCTCCCTGGATCCTACGGAAGACGGTAAGTTGCCTAGCAAGATCTGGAGGGCTACAGTCTGAGACCACTATACAGTGGTGTCTAAACTGTAGACCTCCAGATGTTGCAAAACTACAACTCCCAGCATGCCCAGACAGCTGTTTGGGCATGCTGGAATATGGAGTTTTGCAACAGCTGGAGGGCTACAGTTTGAGACCACTATACAGTTGTCTCTAAACTGTATCCCTCCAGATCTTGCAAAACTACAACTCCTAGCCATCCCAAACAGATGTTTGCTGTCTGGGCATGCTGGGATTTGTAGTTTTGCAACATCTGGAGGGCTACAGTTTTGCGATCACTGTGCAGTGGTCTATAAACTGTAGCCCTCCAGATGTTGCAAAACTGCAAATCCCAGCATGCCCAAACAGCAAACAGCTGTCTCGGTATTCTGGGAGTTGAAGTTGCGTACCTCAAGCTGTTGCATAACTACATCTCCCAGCATGCCCTTCGGTGATCAGTACATGCTGGGAGTTGTACTTTTAATTTAGCCAAACAACAACACGGCAAACATTTAAGTGCCGTGTGTAGGTCCCGGGGGTACCAATATATAGCCAAAAACAAAGAGACCCACAATATTAATAATATTTCAAAAAGTATGACAATCTTTATTAGACAAAATAAAACAAACAATTAAAATGATTAAAAGGCAGAGGATAACCTTAGGCAGGAGGCAACAAGTGCCGGTGAATCTGGTATGGGTAATGTAGGTATTCAGTCGAGAGCATGTACAATATAAAACTGGCACAGCTGCAAACTCTTAATATAATTCAATATAGATATAACATCTTACATACATCAGTATAACATAGGGAGCAGCAATACAGTATAACAGACAAAAATAGGAACCCGAAAATAGGAATACCTAAAGAGACTACCTGTCATATAACCACAAGCCAGAAACACCAAGCACCAACACCCCAACGCACGTTTCGCCTATGGGCTTCATCAGGGGGCGTGTCCTGATCCCCTAAAGAGGCAGGTATATAAGGGCTAATATGCACAATCAGAGCCCGCAGATCATGGTGATGGACAAACATCAGAGCCAGTAAAATCCCACCGTTCCGCAAGGATCAAAGCGGATAGGGCAATGGGAAAATGCTAGTCTACCTGTAAGCCGGAAAGAGAGCCTCCCTCCTCGTAAACCGGAGGTCCGGTGCTTGGAAATGACGGCACTTGCACACTACACTAACACATAATAAAGGGTAAAACACTACATATACACCCCCTTACACTGCCCCCCCCCTCAATAAAAATGAAAAACATATTGTACAGCAGTGTTTCCAAAACGGAGCCTCCAGCTGTTGCAAAACAACGACTCCCAGCATTTCTGGACAGCCACTGACTGTCCAGGCATGCTGGGAGTTTAGCAACAGCTGGAGGCACTCTGTTTGGGAATCACTGGCGTAGAATACCCCTATGTCCATCCCTATGCAATCCCTAATTTAGTCCTCAAATGTGCTTGGCACTCTCTCACTTCGGAGCCCTGTCATATTTCAAGGAAACAGTTTAGGGCCACATATGGGGTATTTCAGTACTCGGGAAAAATTCCACTACAAATTTTGTTCGGGCTTTTTCTCCTTTTACCCCTTATGAAAAGGAAAAGTGGTGGTCTACACCAGCTGGTTAGTGTAAAAAAATAAAAATGTTTACACTAACAAGCCTGTGTTGCCCCATACTTTTATTTTCACAAGCTGTAAAAAGAAAAAAATACCCCCCAAATTTGTATGAGAATGGAAATACCCCATATGGGGGCGTAAAATGCTCTGCACAACAAGGCTCAGGAGTGAGAGCGCACTATGTACATTTGAGGCCTAGATTGGTGATTTGCACAGGGGTGGCTAATTTTACAGCGGTTCTGACATAAACGCAAAAAAAATAAATACCCACATGTGACTCCATTTTGGAAACTACACCCCTTACGGAACGTGACCATGGGTATAGTGAGCCTTAACACCCCAAAGGTGTTTGACGAATTTTCATTAAAGTTGGATGGGAAAATGAAAAAAAAATGTTTTCCATTAAAATGCTGGTGTTACCCTAAATTTTTCATTTTCACAAGGAAAAATAGGAAAAAAGCCCCCCAAAATTTGTAACCCCATTTTCTTGGAGTATATAAATACCCCATAGGTGGATGTAAAGTGCTCTGCGGGCGAACTACAATGCTCATAAGAGAAGGAGCGCCATTGGGATTTTGAAGAGATAATTTGTCCGGAATTGAAGGCCACGTGTGTTTACAAAGCCTCCATAGTGCCAGAACAATGGACCCCCCCGACATGTGACCCAATTTTGGAAACTACACCCCTCATGTAATGTAATAAGGGGAAGAGTGACCATTTACGCCCCACAGGTGTCTGACAGATTTTTGGAACAGTGGTTCGTGAAAATGAAAAATTTTATTTTTCATTTGCACAGCCCACTGTTCCGAAGATCTGACAAACGCCAGTGGGGTGTAAATACTCACTGCACCCCTTATTAAATTCTGTGAGGGGTGTAGTTTCCAAAATGGGGTCACATGTGGGGGGTCCACTGTTCTGGCACCACGGGGGGCTTTGTAAACGCACATGGCCCCTGACTACCATTCCAAGCGAATTCTCTTTCCAAAAGCTCAATGGCGCTCCTTCTCTTCTGAGCATTGTAGTTCGCCAGCAGAGCACTTGACGTCCACACATGGGGTATTTCCATACTCAGAAGAAATGGGGTTACAAATTTTGGGGGTCATTTTCTCTTATTACCCCTTGTAAAAATTTTAATTTTGGGGAAAAAATGCATTTTAGTAAAAACATTTTTTTTTTCATTTACACATCCAACTTTAACAAAAAGTCGGCAAACACCTGTGGGTAGTTAAGGCTCACTGTACCCCTTGTTACGTTCCTTAAGGGGTGTAGTTTCCAAAATAGTATGCCATGTGGGTATTTTTTGCTGTTCTGGCACCACAAGGGCTTCCTAAATGCGACATGCCCCCCAAAAACCATTTCAGCAAAATTTGCTTTCAAAAAGCCAAATCTGACTCCTTCTCTTGTGAGCATTGTAGTTCACCCACAGAGCATTTTATGTCCTAACATGGGGTATTTCCATACTCAGAAGAGATGGGATTACAAATTTGGGGGGGCATTTTCTCCTATTACCCATTGTAAAAATTGTAAATTTGTGGAAAAAACTGCACTTTAGTTTAATTTACACATCCGAGTTTAACGAAAAGTCATCAAACACCTGTGGGGTGTTAAGGTTCACTGGACTCACGTGCCTTGAGGGGTGTAGTTTCCAAAATGGTATGCCATGTGGGGTTTTCTGCGGTTCTGGCACCATAGGGGCTTTCTAAATGTGACATGCCCCCCAAAAACCATTTCAGCAAAATTCACTCTCCAAAATCCCATTGTTGCTCCTTCCCTTCTGAGCCCTCTACTGCGCCCGCCGAACACTAGACATACACATATGAGGTATTTCCTTACTCGAGAGAAATTGGTTTACAAATTTTGGGGGGGCTTTTTCTCCTATTACCATTTGTAAAAATTCAAAAACTGGGTCTACAAGAACATGCGAGTGTAAAAAATGATTTTGAATTTTCTCCTTCACTTTGCTGCTATGCCTGTGAAACACCTAAAGGGTTAACACACTTACTGAATGTCATTTTGGATACTTTCAGGGGTGCAGTTTTATAATTTCATCATTTGTGGGGTATTTCTAATATGAAGGCCCTTCAAATCCACTTCAAACCTGAACTGGTCCCTGAAAAATTCAGATTTTGAAAATTTTGCAAAAAATTGGAAAATTGCTTCTGAACTTTGAAGCCTCTGATGTCTTCCATAAGTAAAAACATGTCAACTTTATGATGCAAACATAAAGTAGACATATTGTATATGTGAATCAATATATAATGTATTTGTAATATCCATTTTCCTTATAAGCAGAGAGCTTCAAAGTAAAAAAATGCAACATTTTCGATTTTTTTCATCAAACTTTGGAATTTTTCACAAGAAATTATGCAAGTATCGACCAAATTTTACCACTAACATAAAGTAGAATATGTCAGGAAAAAATAATCTCTGAATCAGAATGAAAAGTAAAAGCATCCCAGAGTTATTAATGCTTAAAATGACAGTGGTCAGATGTTCAAAAAATGCTCCCGTCCTTAAGGTATAAATGGGCTGGGTCCTTAAGGGGTTAAAGGGGTACTCTGGTGGAAAACTTTTTTTTTGGCTTTGAGCGGACGGCCATGATCGTGACATCACACCCACTCTATTCATGTCTCTGGGAGGGGGCGTGACGGTAGCCTTGCCCCCTCCCATAGACATGAATGGATTCAGTGTGATGTCACGATCACGGCCGCCTGCTCCAAGCATTCTGAAGAAAATGTTTAGAACACTGGGGCACAGGAGTACCCCTTTAACTATCATTCCTACAAAAATTTACAAAAGGAGTTTATTCAACAAGGGCTACCATATCTGGCCACTTCTGATAGGACTCTGACACTACCATCAATCACCTCTGACCAACACAACCCACCAAGCCTACTTGTTTTACCCAAAGATTTGGCACTGAAGATTAGATTGAGCAATATAAGATGGCTATCTTGGCCAATGACTGTTATTTCTAATTATTAGCCATTGATAGACAAGTTATATCACACAGATGACATTGTCAAATGCCGGTCTTCCTTGCATGATTTTTATGGCTGATTTTCTGAACCATTAAATGTAGTTTATGGCTACAGATGGGCAACAAATCCAATGTTGGCCAACTAGATGTTAGCATCGTAAGAAAACATCTTTCTTATTGATTGAAATCCCTTTTATTGACAACTCATGTTCTGTTATACTCCTACCTCCTACATCATAGCAGTACTATGTGACTGCTTTACACTTTATGACAGACAACTAAAATGCAGCCATATTTTAGTACCTGTATTACAGCCATAATACCTGGACCTCTATTATGCTGACAGGCCACTAGACCACAAAAACAAACTTCCCCTTATGCAGCTGCCTAATTTAGGGTCTTAACAATGGCTCTCCATAATCAGATGCCCCCAGAACATAATGGTAGGACAGAATAATGAGATCCACCAATGACCAGTGGCGTAACCACAATGGCCGCAACCGCGACCGGGTCTCATAGACATAGACTGCCACTACACTATATGCTGCAGTAGTCAGTCGGGCTCTGTGCAAGGGCCCAGGCCTGTCGCTTCCAGCGCATATGTTTTTTTTCAATTATCTTCATGAAGGGCAAGGCCAGACGTGAGCCCTTTAAAAATCAAGCCCCGGCAGCGGCAGTGCACAGGATCACCAGCCTCCGCTGTCTTACCTTTTACCACAGCGGGTGAGGAGACTGAGGATGGCAATGTTAGGGGACCGAGGATGCGGCGGGAGGTGAGTAGACCCAGGATGGATGGATTTTGGGGGGGGGGGGTGGATGTGTATATGTATGTATGATGCATTTTTTGGGCATAATTTGCTGTCCTTTAGTGCTTGATAAAAAGAATATAAGAATATGAAGATGATGCGTGGTGACATAAGATTGATGTGTGTATGATTGATGTGTGTATGATTGATGTGTGTGTGTGTGTGTGTGTGTATGATTGATGGCAGTATTATATTTAGAGGCTAGAGTGTGTGGCAGTATTATATTTAGAGGTTAGAGTGTGTGGCAATATTATATCCAGAGGGTAGAGTGGATGGCTGTATTATATTCAGAGGGTACAGTGTGTGGCAGTATTATATTTAGAGGGTACTGTGTGTCGCAGTGTTATATTCTGGGGGTACAGTGTGTGGCAGTATTATATTTAGAGGGTACGCAGTATTATATTCAGAGGGTATTGTGTGTGGCATTATTATATTCAGAGGGTATTGTGTGTGGCAGTATTATATTTAGAGGGTACGCAGTATTATATTCAGGGGGAACTGTATGTGGCAGTATTATATTTTGGGGGTATTGTGTGTGGCAGTATTATATTTAGAGGGTACGCAGTATTATATTCAGAGGGTACTGTATGTGGCAGTATTATATTCTGGGGGTACAGTGTGTGGCAGTATTATATTTAGAGGGTACGCAGTATTATATTCAGAGGGTACTGTGTGTGGCAGTATTATATTCAGAGGGTACAGTGTGTGGCAGTATTATATTTAGAGGGTACGCAGTATTATATTCAGAGGGTACTGTGTGTGGCAGTATTATATTTAGAGGGTACACAGTATTATATTCAGAGGGTATTGTGTGTGGCAGTATTATTTTTAGAGGGTACGCAGTATTATATTCAGAGGGTATTGTGTGTGGCATTATTATATTCAGAGGGTATTGTGTGTGGCAGTATTATATTTAGAGGGTACGCAGTATTATATTCAGAGGGTACTGTGTGTGGCAGTATTATATTCAGAGGGTACAGTGTGTGGCAGTATTATATTTAGAGGGTATTGTGTGTGGCAGTATTATATTTAGAGGGTACGCAGTATTATATTCAGAGGGAACTGTGTGTGGCAGTATTATATTTTGGGGGTATTGTGTGTGGCAGTATTATATTTAGAGGGTACGCAGTATTATATTCAGAGGGTACTGTATGTGGCAGTATCATATTCTGGGGGTACAGTGTGTGGCAGTATTATATTTAGAGGGTACGCAATATCATATTCAGAGGGTACTGTGTGTGGCAGTATTATATTCAGAGGGTATTGTGTGTGGCATTATTATATTCAGAGGGTATTGTGTGTGGCAGTATTATATTTAGAGGGTATGCAGTATTATATTCAGAGGGTATTGTGTGTGGCATTATTATATTCAGAGGGTATTGTGTGTGGCAGTATTATATTTAGAGGGTATGCAGTATTATATTCAGAGGGTATTGTGTGTGGCATTTTTATATTCAGAGGGTATTGTGTGTGGGAGTATTATATTTAGAGGGTACGCAGTATTATATTCAGAGGGTACTGTGTGTGGCAGTATTATATTCAGAGGGTACTGTGTGTGGCAGTATTATATTCAGAGGGTACTGTGTGTGGCATTATTATATTCAGAGGGTATTGTGTGTGGCAGTATTATATTTAGAGGGTACGCAGTATTATATTCAGAGGGTACTGTGTGTGGCAGTATTATATTCTGGGGGTACAGTGTGTGGCAGTATTATATTTAGAGGGTACGCAGTATTATATTCAGAGGGTACTGTGTGTGGCAGTATTATATTCTGAGGGTACAGTGTGTGGCAGTATTATATTTAGAGGGTACGCAGTATTACATTCAGAGGGTATTGTGTGTGGCAGTATTATATTCAGAGGGTATTGTGTGTGGCAGTATTATATTTAGAGGGTACGCAGTATTATATTCAGAGGGTACTGTGTGTGGCAGTATTATATTTAGAGGGTACGCAGTATTATATTCAGAGGGTATTGTGTGTGGCAGTATTATTTTTAGAGGGTACGCAGTATTATATTCAGAGGGTATTGTGTGTGGCATTATTATATTCAGAGGGTATTGTGTGTGGCAGTATTATATTTAGAGGGTACGCAGTATTATATTCAGAGGGTACTGTGTGTGGCAGTATTATATTCAGAGGGTACAGTGTGTGGCAGTATTATATTTAGAGGGTATTGTGTGTGGCAGTATTATATTTAGAGGGTACGCAGTATTATATTCAGAGGGAACTGTGTGTGGCAGTATTATATTTTGGGGGTATTGTGTGTGGCAGTATTATATTTAGAGGGTACGCAGTATTATATTCAGAGGGTACTGTATGTGGCAGTATCATATTCTGGGGGTACAGTGTGTGGCAGTATTATATTTAGAGGGTACGCAATATTATATTCAGAGGGTACTGTGTGTGGCAGTATTATATTCAGAGGGTATTGTGTGTGGCATTATTATATTCAGAGGGTATTGTGTGTGGCAGTATTATATTTAGAGGGTATGCAGTATTATATTCAGAGGGTATTGTGTGTGGCATTATTATATTCAGAGGGTATTGTGTGTGGCAGTATTATATTTAGAGGGTATGCAGTATTATATTCAGAGGGTATTGTGTGTGGCATTTTTATATTCAGAGGGTATTGTGTGTGGGAGTATTATATTTAGAGGGTACGCAGTATTATATTCAGAGGGTACTGTGTGTGGCAGTATTATATTCAGAGGGTACTGTGTGTGGCAGTATTATATTCAGAGGGTACTGTGTGTGGCATTATTATATTCAGAGGGTATTGTGTGTGGCAGTATTATATTTAGAGGGTACGCAGTATTATATTCAGAGGGTACTGTGTGTGGCAGTATTATATTCTGGGGGTACAGTGTGTGGCAGTATTATATTTAGAGGGTACGCAGTATTATATTCAGAGGGTACTGTGTGTGGCAGTATTATATTCTGAGGGTACAGTGTGTGGCAGTATTATATTTAGAGGGTACGCAGTATTACATTCAGAGGGTATTGTGTGTGGCAGTATTATATTCAGAGGGTACTGTGTGTGGCAGTATTATATTCAGAGGGTACGCAGTATTATATTCTGAGGGTACAGTGTGTGACAGTGTTCAGACCCTGATCAATCACTATAACAAGCGGAGAAAAGTGTGTCCTTTCCCAGCTCTGTGCTACAGACAGACTCCTAATGTTGGTCTATGGGATCGTCTCGATCACACACAGATCGTGGGAAGAGAAGCGCTTAGGACTTGTCTCTCTGCTTGTTTTATCAATCATGGTCTAATCAACCAGTCCACTGATCACTCAAAGGACATGTTGAAAATGGTTTGAAATATCAGGTACACTTTACATAACCTAGGAACAGGAGCCACAGAAGATAACAGATATATTCCATATCTGGCATGGATGAATCCCTCTGATGAAAGCCAAAACTGCTGCCAGAGACCGGACATAATCAAAGCCAGGAGTCAGTGACATGGCGGATTACCTGTAACCCCATAACCCTATAGTAATCTAGGTTGGGTTTACTTTATCTACCAATGTTCATAATGTTACATCTATAATACAGGCCCTTATATACAAGGCATCGTCTACATGTCTGAAGCCAAAATTAAAAAAACAAAATTCATATACTTCCCTCCTCGAAATTATAGGACTGGACGTCTTTGAAGACTAAAATGATCTTGACCTTTGTTGCTCTACAGTGACTTAACCAACATATTACTCATTCCAAGAGTCTGCAAAAAAACTCATAGCTGATCCAACTCGAGCCGGTTTGAGGTGGATATTGAGGCATTGCCGTCCTATATGTATTTAGTCACTGCTCCTATTACAAACATAGTTTAACACATGGCACAATGTTCTCAACAGAAATACTATTGTTATAACAAGGGAGCCAAGGAGCACGCCTTGTCCTCTCCAGTAACCTATTTCAATTTGTACGCTGTGTCGGTATGCTGATACCCTGTTATTTTTCTTGGTGACGACTATGTTAGTAAAGTGATAAGAATTTTATAATGTCCAAATTAACACCTAATAGGATCTATTATAGGAAAGCATCAGATAACAAGGCGTACGATGATGTGGTGTCCCAGCACCAAAGGCTGTCCTGTGGGCTTCGGACCTCCTTGGACAGACCTGCGGCACATGTGTTGGGTCCCATAAAGGACTGGTTGCTATAGTTATTATGTTATATAAGAAATTCAAGCCTGGTAGAGAAAGTCACTGGACCTTGTCAGAACCCTCAAGTCAGTATTAATTCACTGGGTGAAAAGCACCATAAGTCCCAGCAAGACAACAGGGCTCCCAAGGGGTTACACTGCATCCTCTCCACTCTGCACTGTACTGTTGGAGTGTAATACCATCTGTACCCAGCTTACTAAAAGGCAGTTACTCGTAACCCGACATCGGTGTCTGGCCCAGAAGAAGCTGTCTCCAACCTTGAACCATGTATAGGCTAACGGTGCCCTGGCGTCACGAAGTGATAAGGTATTCCTAGCACCCAGGGGCGTAGCTAGAAACCTCAGGGCCCTGGTTCAAAAAATTGCCCCGGGCCCCCCTACCACATGACGACCCACTTCCCCAATCCCAGACAACCCCTTACTCAGCCGCACAAAGATATCAGTGACTACAGCACTGATGGGACACAGTCAGGAGAATATACAACAATATAAGTGACTAACAGGCAGGGCCAGACAGACAAAAAAGGAATTTAAGAATAAGCAGCCCATTTTTCTGGAGGGGGTCCAACTGCTGGGACCCCCACAAATCACCTTGGTTCCAGTTGTTCTCCAGTTGTTATAAAGCTATAACTCCCATCATGTCTGGAGAACCTCAGGCATTATGGGAGTTGTAGTTTTGCAACAGATGAAGAGCCACAGATTAGGGTATAGCATCACCCATCATCACTGCGGAACTTACAAGTGACTCCAGCTGATGGGACAGTCAGGAGAAAACACAATCATATGAATGACCTGAGTGACGTCTTCTCTGTTGTCTTTTCTTTTCTTCTCCATCTGGTCCAGACGTCAGGACTTCTCCCAGCTCCATCTTCCTTGCAGAGTCTGAAACCTGGACATCATAGGCTCCACACTTTGTCAGTAGATCCTCATCCTCTGTATGAAGACAATACTCATTATTATTCTGCTAAATACTGTACCCCCTGAATATAATACTGCCCCACACTGTATCCCCTGAATATAATACTGCCACACACTGTACCCCCTGAATATAATACTGCCTCCAACTGTATCCCCTGAATATAATATTGCCTCCTACAGTACCCCCTGGATATAATACTGCCACCGACTGTACCACTAAATATAATACTGCCACCTACTGTACCCCCTGAATATAATATTTCCACACACTGTATCCCCTGAATATAATAATGCCTCCTACTGTACCCCCTGAATATAATACTGCCTCCTACTGTACCCCTGAATATACAACTATCATCCACTGTACCTCCTGCATATCATTCTTCCACACACTGTATCCCCTGAATATAAAACTACCATCCACTGTACCCCTGAATACAATACTGCCTCCTACTGTACCCCCTGAATATAATACTTCCACCTACTGTACCCCCTGAATATAATACTGCCTCCTACTGTACCCCCTGAATATAATACTGCCTCCTACTGTACCCCCTGAATATAATACTTCCACCTACTGTACCCCCTGAATATAATACTGCCTCCTACTGTACCCCCTGAATATAATACTGCCTCCTACTGTACCCCCTGAATATAATACTGCCTCCTGCTGTACCCCCTGAATATAATACTGCCTCCTACTGTACCCCTTGAATATAATACTTCCACCTACTGTACCCCTGAATATAATGCTGCCTCCTACTGTACCCCCTGAATATAATACTGCCTCCTACTGTATCTCCTGAATGTAATACTTCCACCTACTGTACCCCCTGAATATAATACTGCCTCCTACTGTACCCCCTGAATATAATACTTCCACCTACTGTACCCCTGAATATAATACTGCCTCCTACTGTACCACCTGAGTATAATGCTGCCACCTACTGTACCCCTCAATTTAATTCTTCCACACACTGTATCCCCTGAATATAAAACTACCATCTATGTACCTCCTGAATACAATACTGCCTCCTACTGTACCCCCTGAATATAATGCTGCCTCCTACTGTACCCCCTGAATATAATACTGCCTCCTACTGTACCCCCTGAATTTAATACTGCCTCCTACTGTACCCCCTGAATATAATACTTCCACCTACTGTACCCCCTGAATATAATACTGCCACTTACTGTACCCCCTGAATATAATACTGCCAACTACTGTACTCCCTGAATATAATACTGCCTCCTACTGTACCACCTGAGTATAATGCTGCCACCTACTGTACCCCTCAATTTAATTCTTCCACACACTGTATCCCCTGAATATAAAACTACCATCTATGTACCTCCTGAATACAATACTGCCTCCTACTGTACCCCCTGAATATAATGCTGCCTCCTACTGTACCCCCTGAATATAATACTGCCTCCTACTGTACCCCCTGAATTTAATACTGCCTCCTACTGTACCCCCTGAATATAATACTTCCACCTACTGTACCCCCTGAATATAATACTGCCACTTACTGTACCCCCTGAATATAATACTGCCAACTACTGTACTCCCTGAATATAATACTGCCTCCTACTGTACCCCCTGAATATAATACTGCCAACTACTGTACTCCCTTAATATAATACTGCCTCCTACTGTACCCCCTGAATATAATACTGCCTCCTACTGCACCCCCTTAATACTGCCACAACTGTACCCCCTGAATATAATACTGCCTCCTACTGTACCCCTGAATATACAACTATCATCCACTGTACCTCCTGCATATAATTCTTCCACACACTGTATCCCCTGAATATAAAACTACCATCCACTGTACCCCTGAATACAATACTGCCTCCTACTGTACCCCCTGAATATAATACTTCCACCTACTGTACCCCCTGAATATAATACTGCCTCCTACTGTACCCCCTGAATATAATACTGCCTCCTACTGTACCCCCTGAATATAATACTTCCACCTACTGTACCCCCTGAATATAATACTGCCTCCTACTGTACCCCCTGAATATAATACTGCCTCCTACTGTACCCCCTGAATATAATACTGCCTCCTGCTGTACCCCCTGAATATAATACTGCCTCCTACTGTACCCCTTGAATATAATACTTCCACCTACTGTACCCCTGAATATAATACTGCCTCCTACTGTACCCCCAGAATATAATACTGCCTCCTACTGTATCTCCTGAATGTAATACTTCCACCTACTGTACCCCCTGAATATAATACTGCCTCCTACTGTACCCCCTGAATATAATACTTCCACCTACTGTACCCCTGAATATAATACTGCCTCCTACTGTACCACCTGAGTATAATGCTGCCACCTACTGTACCCCTCAATTTAATTCTTCCACACACTGTATCCCCTGAATATAAAACTACCATCTGCTATACCTCCTGAATACAATACTGCCTCCTACTGTACCCCCTGAATATAATGCTGCCTCCTACTGTACCCCCTGAATATAATACTGCCTCCTACTGTACCCCCTGAATTTAATACTGCCTCCTACTGTACCCCCTGAATATAATACTTCCACCTACTGTACCCCCTGAATATAATACTGCCACTTACTGTACCCCCTGAATATAATACTGCCAACTACTGTACTCCCTGAATATAATACTGCCTCCTACTGTACCCCCTGAATATAATACTGCCTCCTACTGTACCCCCTGAATACTGCCACAACTGTACCCCTGAATATAATACTGCCTCCTACTGTACCCCCTGAATATAATACTGTCCCCCACTGTACCCCCTGAATATAATACTGCCACATACAGTACATACACACACATCATTCATACATACAATACATACACACACATCATACACACACATATCATACACACACATATACACACATATCGTACATACACATGCCACCTCCAGATCCCCCCCCCCCCACAGAATACATCTCCACACATCATACATACATATTGTTTACACACATCTATTATTCATAAACACACATTATTCATACATCATAAATACAGTACATATACATCATTCATACATTATACATACAGTACATACACATCATTCATACATCATACATACAGTACATACGCACATCATACATCATAAATACAGTACATACACATCATTCATACATCATAAATACAGTACATACACATCATTCATACATCATACATACAGTACATACACATCATTCATACATCATACATACAGTACATACACACATCGTTCATACATCATACATACAGTACATACACATCATTCATACATCATAAATACAGTACATACACATCATTCATACATTATACATACAGTACATACACATCATTCATACATCATACATACAGTACATACACACATCGTTCATACATCATACATACAGTACATACACATCATTCATACATCATAAATACAGTACATACACATCATTCATACATTATACATACAGTACATACACATCATTCATACATCATACATACAGTACATACACACATCATACAGGCACAAACATCAGCAAATCTGCTGAAGCAAATATGCAGCAGAAATACGCACACGTGAACGCACCCTTAGGGTAGGGTCACATGTAACAGATCAATAGTGTATGTTACTCTGCTGATCCGTCAATGACCTGACCCTATAGTGTGCCTCCAGCTGTTTTCCCCCATGTCCTGCTTGCAGCAGCAATCTGCCGCTACACAATGTCTCAGAGTACACAGCATGTGCCCACGGTGATTGGCAGGTCCCTGTGTGGCTGCTTGTTAGTGGCAGATTGCTGTTGTGAGCAGCACACAGGGGGGGAAACAGCAGGAGGCACTCTATAGAGCCAAGTCATCGGCGGATCCGCAGACATGTAACCCTACTCTAATGTTAATCTGTACAGGTTTATTTATGATAAGAGGGGTTTCCACAATATATAAATTTTTTTCTAACTTAAAGGAGTTCTCCAGGATGCAAAAATTTTTATTCAGACGCCGGCAGTAAAATAATAAATATATATACGCACCAGGGGAGCGGCCACGATCCTTTTCCTGGTTGTCGGTGAGTCACACTGCCGCTCAGCCTATCGCCGGCCGAGGCAGGACTTCACTGCGGCTGGTGATTGTCAGTATACCTCACCGACCATAGAACACCAGGAAAAGGATCGCGCCGGAGGCACCTGGAGAGCGACAGCAGGTATGTATATTCATTACTTTACTGCCGGCAGTCTGAATGCATCCTGGAGTACTCCTTTAAGATATTTAATGTTAGCTTGTGTTTTCTAACCACGGCACCTCCAGCTGTTGCAAAACTACAACTCCCAGCATGCCCAGACAGCCTTTGGCCACAGCTGAAGGCACCCTGGTTGGGAAACCCTGCTCCATGCTCTTCTAGCCAGCAAACCCTCCCCCGCCATTCTCACCCCTGACCCTCCGTCATTTTTTTCCAGCCTCATCAAACCTCCTCCCTTTGCGAGGAGGATGCATCATCTCTAGGCGGCGGTGGCGGGATGTCCTCGTCCTCCTGCGCAGCTGGGGGAGGGACCGTGACGTCAGGTGGGTGCTTCCGACATCTGCTGCTCTTAAAGCGGCAGTGTCCCTTCCCCCAGCCGACGTTACTTGGGGACTAAATGAGGCCCCCCTTCAGCGCCACCAGAGAAGGGGGTCTCCCGGGGAGCAGAACTGCCAGGGAGGATTTTTTTGTAAATATGGCGTAGGGGCCCGGTCGCCATGGCGACCATTGCGACCTCTATAGCTACGCTACTGCTAGCACCCCCGTGTAACCACAGTGATACTGTTGGGTTATAAATCTTCTACCTGGGGTCCCACATAGAACGTATGGACCTTATTTTTGTACAACACATTGGTCACCAAGCAAATATTTGGTGGTAACTGCACATTATTTTTGGCACACTTTACAACTAGTGTTGCTCGTGAATATTCGCAATTCGAATTTTATTCGCGAATATCGCATATTTGCGAATTCGCGAATATTCGCGAATATAGCGCTATATATTCGTAATTACGAATATTCGTGGTTTTTTTTTTTTTTCATTTTTTTTTTTTCACAGTACACATCACAGTGATCACCCCTCTCTGCTTCCAGCTTGTGTGGTGTAAAGAAGGCTCTAATATTACTGTGTGAGACCGGTGTGCGAAGTTTCGCATATGCGAAAATTTGCATATGCTATTGTTCGCATATGCGAATGTTCGCCTTATGTTAATTTTTGTATATGCAAATTTTCGCATATGGTAATTTTCGCACATGCGAAAAGTCGCATATGCGAAGATAAAACGAGAATATTACGAATATGCGAATATTCGCGAATATGACGAATATTCGTCCACATATTCGCGAATATTCGCGAATTCGAATATGGCCTATGCCGCTCAACACTATTTACAACCAGTACATTTATTATCATTGTATGTCATACAATACAATACTAAAAGTTAGTTGGTGTAACAATAGGTAGGTTTGTAGTGTTTGCCTGTTCTTGATAGGTACAGGTTTTGGTGCACGACCTGACTAGACAAATTAAATAAAGGACATGCACCTAAGTAATGAATTTGTAGGGAAATAAGTCTTTTGTGTCTCAAACACCACCAATGGCGAATCTGGCAATATTCATAAATTCCCCCCCCATTGGACACTACACAACAGGGGCACAACACTTAATGTTCTGGAGGATGTGAGGTTTCAGAAAGGCACAAGTCCTGGTCTGACTATGGGTCTAATGACCTGAACTGAGAGTATCTGGCAAAGTCCAAATGTAGGAATCAGTGCCGGTCTGGATCTAGCCCCAACTACTGTACCTAGTTGGACGAGCCACCCTTAAAAGTGGCCCCAACTGGGTGACGGTCCCTATGCTGAACTAGTTTAAATCTTCCACTGCCAGAAGGTGTGAGCACCAGCACCACAGCTGATTAGCCTAGCACTCTCCCCTTCACATAGGCTGGTTGGCACTTCACTTATAATTTCCAACGGAGGGGTACTTCACTGCTCAGCTTGTCACGCCCCCTCCCATCGGCTTGCATTGAGGGGGAGGGGTGTGACGTCATGAGGGGGCGGGGCTATGATGTCACAAGCTCCCACCGCCAGCTCCAGCATTTGGAACAGTTTGTTCCAAACGTTGAGCAGCGGAGTACCCCTTTAAGCCCTCATGTGTAAAACCAGCCCTAGAAGAGTATTTCTACCTAAGACATTAATGGTATACTAAGCAGATAGGCCATAAATATCTATGGGTTTCTAACTGATAGGAACTCCTTGTTCTAAGAATAGTAATGCCCAGTGCCTGTCCCTGGCAGAGAAGTGACCAGACATATCCAATTATTGATGGCCTTAGATGTTTCGACATAGTATCTAGTGTTCAATGGTGTTGGACCAGATTAGGACTGGTCCAAAATTATACACTATATAGAGAATTATGACATATCAATATCAATCTGCACTACATAACTCCATCACTTAACCAAAACTTTATAAGTTCCATTGAAGGTTATCCACATGTTTTCACATCCCTATTTACAAGATGGTCTTCTACTGCTTCTTCCAGTCATTGTTCACCGGGGCATAGTGAAAAGTAAACAGTTAAAAGCCGAGCCTTATAATAACTCCACCCTGTTGGTTTACACGGGAAAGGCTGATGCCAACCTATTTGTTAATGAAGATTGTGCACTTTTCCGGTGCACAAATGATAAGGATATTTCAGCGCTGTCCACAACCAAGGTAAGTAATTTAGAAATTTTTTATTTTACATGTAACGCGTTTCAAGGACGCTCCGTCCTCTTCCTCAGAACGTCCTTGATCCGTCCTCTTCCTCAGAGCATCCTTGAAACGCGTCACATTTAAAATAAAAAAAACTTCTAAATTACTTACCTTGCTTGTGGACAGCGCTGAAATATCCTTATCATTTGTGCACCGGAAAAGTGCACAATCTTCATTATACTTTCCCTATGCCTTGCCGAGGGCGGGATAAGCTGCAGTCCTAGGTGGATGTCCGGGCGGGATCTCCACTACAACCCTCCGAAAGGATTACATGCCTACAAGAGTGTTGTGCCTCTCCCTTAGCACAACACTATCTGGTGAGTTGCTCTATTGATAGGGGCTCACCTTTTTTATATTGTCTATCACAGTAGAGCGCTTTTCCATCTTTTTTATTTCAACCTATTTGTTAGGTTGCTTAGCTGGAACCCTAGCATTTCATGCACTTCTCCTTAAAGCAGAACTCTGATGAAAATGATGCGGTGATGACCACTGGCTTGTCACAGAGACACAAACCAATAAGCAGTAGAAATAGATTGTACTATGAAGGCCTATCATAACATACACAGAGGTGGATGACCCAGACAGAAGGTATTAAGAGGCTGTATGACACCAGCAAATAATAGATTACAAGTAGTCTTGTTTAGTTGCTGTGTCATGAATCTGATGATGCAACGTACGCACCGTTCACCAACAAAACCTAAGTAACTCATGTAATGTATGGGAAAAACTATAAAACCATAGCTATTCCTCTTCATATCCAAACACTACTTCTATCCAAACCTATGCCCCTCACCAACCTACCCGATTGTTAATATATATATACCGTATTTTTCGCCGTATAAGACGCACTTTTCTTCCCCAAAACTGGGGGGAAAAAGTCGGTGCGTCTTATACGGCGAATACACCCCTATCGCGGCGGTCCCTGCGGCCATCAATGGCCAGGACCCGCGGCTAATACAGGACATCACCGATTGCGGTGATGTCCTGTATTAACCCTTCAGACGTGGCGATCAAAGCTGACCGCCGCATCTGAAGGGAAAGTGACACTAACCTGGCTGTTCAGTCGGGCTGTTCGGGACCGCCGCGATTTCACCGCGGCGGTCCCGAACAGCCTGACTGAATAGTCGGGTCAGTGTTTACAGGACACCGGGAGGGACCTTACCTGCCTCCTCGGTGTCTTCTCCGTTCAGGGATCCCCTGTATGGCCGGCGCTCTCCTTCCTCGTCATCACGTCGTCGCGTACGTGCGTCGGCGTGTGTAGCGACGTGATGGCGGCGACGGAGAGCGAGGATACCCGGCCGGCAGCAGAGACGTTCCGGAGCGACGGTGACACGGCGACAGCGATGGAGCGACATCCAGGGCAGCGGTGACGGGTCCGGAGCGGCGGGGACACGTGAGTATTACCTCCTATGCAGTGGTCTTCAATCTGCGGACCTCCAGATGTTGCAAAACTACAACTCCCAGCATGCCCGGACAGCCAACGGCTGTCCGGGCATGCTGGGAGTTGTAGTTTTGCAACATCTGGAGGTCAGCAGGTTGAAGACCACTATTGGGTTCAAAATCTTTTTTATTTTTTTTATTTTGCACCTATAAATTGGGTGCATCTTATACGCTGGTGCGTCCTATAGGGCGAAAAATACGGTATATATATATATATATATATATATATATATATAGTAAATTTGAGTAGCCGTATTAGTCCAATGATACCCGTAACAAGACAATTTATGGCCCATCTTAGCGTGAAATCTCCTCATCTATTGTCTTAACCCCTGCATATTTGTGAGATGTAACCTGTGTCTTCTGCTTGTGAGTAGAGATGAGTGAACTTACAGTACATTCGATTCGTCACGAACTTGTTGGCTCGGCAGTTGATGACTTATCCTGCGTAAATAAGTTCAGCTTTCCGGTGCTCCGGTGGGCTGGAAAAGGTGGATACATTCCTAGGAAAGAGTCTCCTAGGACTGTATCCACCTTTTCCAGCCCACCGGAGCACCTGAAAGCTGAACTAATTTATGCAGAAAAAGTAATCAACTGCCGAGCCGAGAAGTTTGTGACGAATCGAATTTACTGTAAGTTCGCTCATCTCTACTTGTGAGCTTAGATTTGCTTTAGACTTGATAAAGGGAGGAATCCCGAAAGCTTGTCTCTACAAAATCCTGTTAGTCCAATAAAAAAGGTATTACAAGATACTGCGACATTTTATGATTTGCATCTATATATATATATATATATATATATATATATATATATATATATATATATATGTCTGTATGCTATCATTGTAGTGTACACTATTTCACAATACAGTTCTGTACAAACTCGTCTATACTTATCGATCTGACATCTGAAGCTGCCCACATTGAATGGCGTCATCCATGGCCCTATTTGTTATCATATAGCACATACTATTCCAGATGATAATAACTACAATTAATTAGATAATCTAATTATACGGAAGCTCTGGTTATTGTCTCAGACCCGTAACTCATTGTGGATGGTCTCATTTTGTCACTCAATCGATACTGATCATTACGTTCTCTAAAAATGCTTTCAATAACATTGCTGTCCCATATTGTCATTTCCAAAATCTACATTACAGACTAGTTTACAAGTCCCTTTCAAATAGGAATATTCATGAATACCATTAGAAAACACCATAAATAGATTTAAATAGTTACTGTATCCTTTGAACAAACTATGCATACACAATTAGTACAAGCAAATACAAGAAACTTTGTAATATATCTTATTAGACAAAAATGCTTCTTTCCTCTGTTATTGTAATCTCCTCCCACCCTTTCTGCTGCTGAAATCTTCTCTGAAAATCAGCTCAGCTTTGTCCTGTGTCTGCAAGACAAGCAATACAACTCTATGGAGGAGGGAGGAGGAAGCTCCGTCCACCAGCTCTGGGAGAACTGCAAATTAAAGATGATTCATGCAGAGCAGAAATCTGCTGAAAAATTGGCCCTATTTGTTATAATATAGCACATACTATTCCAGATGATAATAACTGCAATTAATGAGATAATCTAATTATACGAAAGCTCTGGTTATTGTCCCAGACCTGTACCTCATTGTGGATGGTCTCATTTTGTCACTCAATCGATACTGATCATCACGTTCTCTAAAAATGCTTTCAATAACATTGCTGTCCCATATTGTAATTTCCAAAATCTACATTACAGACTAGTTTACAAGTCCCTTTCAAATAGGAATATTCATGAATACCATTAGAAAACACCATAAATAGAGTTAAATAGTTACTGTATCCTTTGAACAAACTATGCATACACAATTAGTACAAGCGATTACAAGAAACTTTGTAATATATCTTATTAGACAAAAATGCTTCTTTCCTCTGTTATTGTAATCTCTTCCCACCCTTTCTGCTGCTGAAATCTTCTCTGATAATCAGCTCAGCTTTGTCCTGTGTCTGCAAGACAAGGAATACAAGTCTATGGAGGAGGGAGGAGGAAGCTCCGCCCACCAGCTCTGGGAGAACTGCAAATTAAAGATGATTCATGCAGAGCAGAAATCTGCTGAAAAATTCTATATCAATGTGGTATAATGGCCAGAAATACTCCTGCTCCTCATGTACACACACAAGACAGCTGATCTAAAGAGTTACCTGAAATGACAATTACACTTTAAAGTAATTTTCCAGGTCTTGGGCGTTTATTCCATATACAGGAAGCTACATATGAAAATCTAACATACTTATCAATGTTATGTTATTAAAGATTCAGGCTAGGGTGCCCACTGTGTTAGGCCAAGGGGGGGTGTCACCATGTGATATCACAAACCTTCAGTCATGTGACACATGACCACAGTGTCACCGGTGCTCACTATTTTTTACACACTTTGTTCAGTTTGTGACATTATTAAGTGGTGTTCCTGGTTTGTGGGTACTCTGTATGCCCGGTGGGCCATGAAGGTCATGAAGGTCATGAAGGTCACCCAAAAAAAGTGCTCATCGACAGAGGGGGTCTTCTCAAAGAAGATTGTCACTATGTATAATGTATGGTGGCCAGTAAACCCGTCACACAAAATCTGGTGTAAATAAGGGGGTTTTCTCAAAGAGGTGGTCTTTTGTAGAGTTTTTACGGTAATAATACAGTCTATGTACAGCAGCGAGAAAATGTTGACTTATGTCCACTGGGGAGATACGTAGGTAGATTATCTATTCCTACTACGTTTTCCTTTTTTTTTTAAAACTGCTCTGAGCTGTCAGGTTTTCCAGAACTCAATTCCACCACATTTTATGTAGGAACATTAGTACTATAAATGTGTTGGTATTTTTCTAAAATGTTGGGATACGCCCCTTCTGGTCTGCCCTGCCCCTTTCCCCAACCAACACGCCCCTTTTTCAGTTTTCTGGGTAAAATGGAGAATTGTTCAGGTTTTATGTTCACAAATTCTGACACATGATGCATTAGTAAATGACCCCATAGTGTTTAGTAAAGCAAAAAGGGTAAATTTGCACTTAGTGTCTTGTGAGGGTTAGTAGCCAGTCCAGGCAGTCCATAAGTAGCCGGTTTGTGTGGATTTGGCAATGGTAGGTTGATAACTAGTGTAAATTTATAAGGAAGTTTAGGTAAACCAAATGTCCAGTTGTATCTGATATTCAATGGGGCAGCTGAAAGGGGTACTACCGTACTGACAACTTATCCGCTATCTAAAGGATAGGGGATAAGTTGCCTTATTGCGTGGGGTACCGCCGCTGGGGACCCCCGCGATCTCGCATGCTGCGAACATCCGCTCCAGGTATGATGATGGGGCCGGTGATCGTGACATCACAGCTCCGCCCCCGTGTGATGTCATGCTCCGCTCCTCAATGCAAGTCTATGGCAGGGGGCGGGACAGCTGTCTCGCCCCCTGCCATAGACTTACATTGAGGGGCGGAGCGTGATGTCACATGGGGTGGAGCCATGACATCCCGATACTCTGGCCCCGTGATTGGTAGTCATCAGCACCCCGCTCTGGGGCCTGATGAGAGCGGGGTGCTGTGTGTGAGATTGTGGGGGTCCCCAGTGGTGGGACCCCGTGAGATCAGGCAACTTATCCCCTATCCTTTAGATAGCGGATAAGTTGTCAGCACGGTAGTACCCCTTTAAGAAGGTGTGATGTTAAATGAAGTAAAATATTTGGTCTGTTCTGCAGGGGCAACATCAATATATTATCCCTGGTGGCTAGTGGTTTGTGCTGACTTAAAGGGGTACTCCGGTGAAAACCTTTTGTCTTTTAAATCAACTGGTGGCAGAAAGTTAAACATATTTGTAAATTACTTCTATTAAAAAATCTTAATCCTTCCTGTACTTATTAGCTGCTGAATACAACAGAGGAAATTCTTTTCTTTTTGGAATGCTCTCTGATGACATCACGAGCACAGTTCTCTCTGCTGACGTTATTATAATAATAATAACACTTTATTTATTGTTGTCCTTAGTGGGATTTGAACCCAAGTCCCCAGCACTGCAAGGCAGCAGTGCTAACCACTGAGCCACTATGCTGCCCTTAGCATACATCTGCTATGCACGGTTGCTAAAATGGACAGAGATGTCAGCAGAGAGCACTGTGCTCGTGATGTCATCAGTGTTCCAAAAAGAAAGGAATTTCCTCTGTAGCATTCAGCAGCTAATAAATACTGGAAGGATTAAGATTTTTTTTAATAGAAGTAATTTACAAATATGTTTAACTTTCTGCCACCAGTTGATTTAAAAGAAAAAAGGTTTTCACCGGAGTACCCCTTTAAACTCTTAACTACTTGCTAGGGGCTGAGAATTCAACAGAAGTTGATGCACCCAAAGAGGCCCATAGGCACCACCATGCTTTCTATTGGCCTTCAAAAGTTCCTAAATGCAAAAACCTACAATGATCCATTTTAAAAATGCCAGTATGTCTCCATACAAGTTCCCTTAATCAACAATACACTTAAATGCCACCGAAACGCGTCTGTGACATATTGGATTTTAAACGTGGATCAATAAAGCATTAAAGATTTTATTTTGTCTAGGAGATTTTCTTTTTCTTTCATGTATCTGTCAAATTGCCTCACTTCACTAAAGGCTTTCCGTGCCCACCTGTAAACTAAGCTCTACCGAGGACTGAACGCTGGAGGTAGGTGAGCAGTACAGGTGAAGCAGCCCATCTGGAAAGGAGATGTTTATTTAAATGCCAAATGCCATACAAAAATGTAAAGGATTGAAAATGAATAACCGATCGACGAGTTTTTGGCTATGTCAGCTCTGATCTCAGATGAGCACTGCTGGCTAGTTTTTTCTGACAAAGGTTAAAATGCTTGTACCTTAATTGAACACTCCTATAGTAATTAAAATACTTAAAATGCTAACACTATATTACAGAATTGTATATATGTAAAAAAAAAAAAAAAAATATATATATATATATATATATATATATATATATATATATATATAGTAAATTTGAGCAGACGTATTAGTCCAGTGATGCAGATGCAAATCAAAAAATTTTGCAGTGTCTTGTAAGACCTTTTTTATTGGACTAACAGAATTTTATTGTCTATACAAAATGTATATATATATATATATATATATATATATATATATATATATATACCAAACAGCTGCTATTATTTTTCAGTGATCAGAGAGGTCTCAATCACATCCTGGTTCCTGCTGATCTTTTAGCCTTAATATGTATTACCCATGATTAAGGTTACAGCTTGAGCATTAGAAATCTGTCGGTTTTTGTGTGGGTAAACCTTGCCTGTCTGCTGTACATGATGTTTTATGCAGTCCTCAATTAAGACTCAATTCACTTTTACTACAAACATATTTGCTGGATCAATTTATTGTCCCACCTTAAATGGGCACTCTCATTAAAAAAGTTTTTGCTATTGCACTCCTTATGGTAAATAAAAAAAATCTTTCTAATGTACTTTGTTTTAAAAAAAAAAAAGATGTTTTCTATGTTTTATTTGTGTTTAAAGCTGCCACTAGGTGTCTCCCTACTTGTCCAGAGCACACTGCCCCCCATCTTTTGCACAGACTTTGGACTCCTGCTGGCCTGGCAGAAGTCCAAAATCAGGAAACGCAGTCTGGAGTGCTGAGGGGTGTGTGTGCAGCCTTATCCAATCATAACTCATCTCACTCTGAACTGCTCTGGGCTGTGTGTAGCAGAGTGAGGGAGGAAGTTATGCCTGTGTCTGTGAATATGACTGAGCAGAAAATACAGAGCAATATCAAGGTAGAAAACTAAAAATTAATTTAAAAAAATAAAGGCAGGGGGTGGTTTATCATGATGGGGGCAGTGACCTGTGAGGGTTATAAAATGTATCAAGCAAATTAGAGTTTCTCTTTAAAGGGGTACTCCAGTGGAAAACTTTTTTTTTTTTTTAACCCCTTAAGGACTCAGCCCATTTTGACCTTAAGGACTCAGACAATTGAGTTTTTACGTTTTCATTTTTTCCTCCTCGCCTTCTAAAAATCATAACTCTTTTATATTTTTATCCACAGACTAGTATGAGGGCTTGTTTTTTGCGCGACCAGTTGTCCTTTGTAATGACATAACTCATTATATCATAAAATGTATGGCGCAACCAAAAAACACTATTTTTGTGGGGAAATTAAAAAGAAAAACGCAATTTTGCTAATTTTGGAAGGTTTCGTTTTCACACCGTACAATTTACGGTAAAAATGACGTGTGTTCTTTATTCAGAGGGTCAACACGATTAAAATGATACCCATTATTACACACTTTATATTATTGTTGTGCTTAAAAAAAATCACAAACTTTTTAACCAAATTAGTACGTTTATAATCCCTTTATTTTGATGACCTCTAACTTTTTTATTTTTCCGTATAAGCGGCGGTATGAGGGCTCATTTTTTGCACCATGATCTGTACTTATACCACATTTGCATATAAAAAACTTTTAATAAATTTTTTATAATTTTTTTTAATAAAATGTATTAAAAAAGTAGGAATTTTTTACTTTTTTTTTTTTCGTTCACGCCGTTCACCGTACGGGATCATTAACATTTTATTTTAATAGTTCGGACATTTACGCACGTGACGATACCAAATATGTCTATTAAATTAATTTTTTATGCTTTTTGGGGGTAAGATAGGAAAAAACTGACGTTTTACTTTTTTATTGGGGGAGGGGATTTTTCACTTTTTTTTTACTTTTACATTTTTTTACATTTTTTTTTACACTTGAATAGTCCCCATAGGGGACTATTCATAGCAATACCATGATTGCTAATACTGATCTGTTCTATGTATAGGACATAGAACAGATCAGTATTATCGGTCATCTCCTGCTCTGGTCTGCTCGATCACAGACTAGTATACTATTACTATACTAGTAAGAGCAGAAGACGCCGGGAGCCGGACGGAGGAAGGAGAGGGGACCTCCGTGCAGCGTTATGAATGATCGGATCCCCGCAGCAGCGCTGCGGGCGATCCGATCGTTCATTTAAATCGCGAACTGCCGCAGATGCCGGGATCTGTATTGATCCCGGCACCTGAGGGGTTAATGGCGGACGCCCGTGAGATCGTGGGCGTCGGCCATTGCCGGAGGGTCCCTGGCTGCAATCAGCAGCCGGGATCAGCCGCGCATGACACGGGCATTGCTCCGATGCCCGCGGTTATGCACATGACGTAAATGTACGTCCTGGTGCGTTAAGTACCACCTCACCAGGACGTACATTTACGTCCTGCGTCCTTAAGGGGTTAAATCAACTGGTGCCAGAATGTTAAACAGATTTGTAAATGACATCTATTTAAAAATATTAATCCTTCCAATACTTATTAGCTGCTGAATACTACAGAGGAAATCCTTTTCGTTTTGGAACACAGAGCTCTCTGCTGACATCATGACCACAGTGCTCTCTGCTGACATCTCTGTCCATTTTAAGAACTGTCCAGAGTAGGAGAAAATCCCCATAGCAAACATATGCTGCTCTGGACAGTTCCTAAAATGGACAGAGATGTCAGCAGAGAGCACTGTGCTTGTGATGTCAGCAGAGAGCTCTGTGTTCCAAAAAGAAAAGAATTTCCTCTGTAGTATTCAGCAGCAACTAAGTACTGGAAGGATTAAGATTTTTTAATAGAAGTAATTTACAAATATGTTTAACTTTCTGGCACCAGTTGATATATATATATATATATATATATATATATATATATATATATATATATAAACTTTTCCATCAGAGTTCCCCTTTAATAACTTGTCTGAATGATTTATTAACCCCCTGTCTTCCATACATGTCCCATGCACACTAGTTGCATCCATCCATATACCGTAGACTACCAAAGCGTTTTCATCACGTTCCATTTTGGATTATTTACATATGCAAATATAATTTGTTTATCCACTAGCAAACTAGAACATTCTGCATGGAGCTAATAATAGTAATTACCGATTAATAATTACTGACACATTCAGAACCAGATTAGCAAATGTTACGGGGTAATGATATGTTTTGGTTATAGTAATATTACATATGTTGTTATCCTGAGGAAAGTATGCTGCGGATGACATTATGGAGAGGAACGCAAAAAGATTCAATGGAGAACCTATACAGGGTGCAATGGTAAAAGCCGTCAATGGGTCCTTGTGCATTAGGGGGCCCAGTGGTCCTTTTGCCACAAAAGTGGACACCGGTATTAGGAGTGTAAACTCCTTTTTCTCTTAAAAATACAAATTTTTAACAATTTTGTTATAGTATACAGCGGTCCCTCAACATACGATGGTAATCCGTTCCAAACGGACCATCGTTTGTTGAAACCATCGTATGTTGAGGGATCCGTGCAATGTAAAGTATAGGACAGTGGTCTACAACCTGTGGACCTCCAGATGTTGCAAAACTACAACACCCAGCATGCCCGGACAGCCAACGGCTGTCCGGGCATGCTGGGAGTTGTAGTTTTGCAACATCTGGAGGTCCACAGGTTGAAGACCACTGCTATTGGAGGTTGTACTCACCTGTCCCCGCCGCTCCGGACCGTCACCGCTCATCACCGCTGCCCTGGATGTCGCCTTCCATCGCTGTCGCCGCGTCCCTGTGGTGTCCCCGACGCTCCGGCAAGGCCTCTGCTTCCCTGGCATCCTCGTTCTCCGTCGCCGCCATCACGTCGCTACTCATACCGCTCCTATTGGATGACGGGACGGCGTGCGCAGCGACGTGATGACAACAATGGAGAGCGCCGACGAAGCAGGGGATCCCGAAGAGGACGCACCGGAGCCCCGAGGACAGGTAAGTGATCGTCAGCGGACCACACGGGGCACCGTAAACGGCTATCCGGTGGCAGCTGAAGCAGTCTGCGCTGCCGGATAGCCGTTTATGCGATGGCCCCGACATAGAAAAGCATCGTATGTTGAAATGATCGTATGTCGGGGCCATCGTAGGTCGGGGGGTCACTGTATTGCAGCGTCCCGGTTTGGAAACACTGGAATATACTATATTATTATACTATTACTATACTATCATACTATTACTATACTATCATACTATTACTATACTATCATACTATTACTATACTATTATACTATACTATCATACTATTACTATACTATCATACTATTATTATACCATTATACTATTACTATACTATCATACTATTACTATACTATCATACTATTACTATACTATCATACTATTACTATACTATCATACTATTACTATACTATCATACTATTATTATACCATTATACTATTACTATACTATCATACTATTACTATACTATCATACTATTACTATACTATTATACTATTACTATACTATCATACTATTACTATACTATTATGCTATTACTATACTATTATACTATTACTATACTATCATACTATTACTATACTATTATGCTATTACTATACTATTATACTATTACTATACTATCATACTATTACTATACTATCATACTATTACTATACTATCATACTATTACTATACTATTATACTATACTATCATACTATTACTATACTATTATACTATACTATCATACTATTACTATACTATCATACTATTACTATACTATTATACTATTACTATACTATTATACTATACTATCATACTATTACTATACTATTATGCTATTACTATACTATCATACTATTACTATACTATTATGCTATTACTATACTATTATGCTATTACTATACTATCATACTATTACTATACTATCATACTATTACTATACTATTATACTATACTATCATACTATTACTATACTATCATACTATTACTATACTATTATACTATTACTATACTATCATACTATTATACTATACTATCATACTATTATACTATACTATCATACTATTACTATACTATTATACTATTACTATACTATCATACTATTACTATACTATCATACTATTACTATACTATTATACTATTACTATACTATCATACTATTATACTATACTATCATACTATTATACTATACTATCATACTATTATACTATACTATCATACTATTACTATACTATCATACTATTACTATACTATTATACTATTACTATACTATCATACTATTACTATACTATCATACTATTACTATACTATTATACTATTACTATACTATTATACTATTACTATACTATCATACTATTACTATACTATCATACTATTACTATACTATTTCACTATTCCAAACCAGGGTGCTGCCAGCTGTTGCAACTACAACTTCATTTGCAGTATTGTGTTGTGACTTGCACACATTTACAGTACTAGACATGTTTCGAGCTGCAGATTTGTGTCGTGAGTGAAGGATTTTCGGCTGGTCAATATTTTTATACAAAAAAATCATAAGAATTTGCTCTACCTGGAGTACGAGAATGACGCTGTGTAATGTGATTTTCTGGGTGCTGCTCCCTCTAGTGGAGGAAACTTAAGGAAAGGAGAACAATGAGACTTGCAAGTGTGGCTTCTCAGCAATGCTACATGGACTTTACATTTTTGGATAGGTTGACAAGGTGAAAGGGGTATTCCGCCCCCAGACATAGGGGATAGGGGATAAGAAGTCTGATCGCGTCGCTGGGAACCCCCACGATCTCTCCTGCAGCACCCTAGACATCTGGTGCAGGGAGCGCATTTTGCTCTGTGCCGAATGACTGGCGATCCAGGGCGGAGGCTTGTCACGGTCACATTTAGGGCGTCGGGTGCAGCGCTGGTGGCTCGTTATATCATGACCACGCCCACACATGACGACATGGCCACGCCCCCTCAATGCAAGTCTATGGGAGGGGGCGCGACAGCGCCCCCTCCCATAGACTTGCATTGAGTGGGCATGGCCGTGATGTCACGAGCCTCCGGCACTGCACCCGACGCTCTAAACGGACGTCGGGTGCAACAGGGAGATCGCTGGGGTCCCCAGTGGCGGGACCCCCGTGATCAGACATCTTATCCCCTATCCTTTAGATAGGGAATAAGATGTCTAGGGGTGGATTACCCCTTTAAAGTGTATTACTGGTATAAGGAATGACACTATGATAGGATGGGGTCTGATCTTGGCTTTTACCCTTCAGCACTTTTGGCAACCCCCTATGCAGAAAACAGACTCAACTAGCCCAACTTCTTCTGCATTCAGAAGATAAAGAGGGTCTCAGCTGTCAGACCCCAGGCAATCAGCAGCAATGGCATATCCCATCTATATGCAGCTACCATTACAGGAATACCTTTTAGCTACACCTTGTCCCAGTGTTTCCCAACCAGTGTGCCTCCAGCTGTTGCAGCATGCTGGGTATTGTAGTTTTGCCATCGCTGGAGATACACTAATTGGGAAATATTGCCTTATACTACAGTATCTCACATTTTTGTAGATATTTTCTTTGATCTTTTCATGACAATCCTGAAGAAGTGACGCTCTGCTACAATGTAAAGTAGTGAGTGCACAGCCTTTATACCAGTGTTTAATGTTGTGGCAACAAAAGTGGGTACACCCCTAAGTGGGAATTTCCAAATTGACTCTAATTAGCCATTTTCCCTCCCAGTGTCATGTGACTCGTTAGTGTTACAAGGTCTCAGGTGTGAATGGGGAACAGGTGTCTTGAATTTGGTGTTATCGCTCTCACACTCTAATACTGGTGACTGGAAGTTTAAAATGGCACTTCATGGCAAAGAACTCTCTGAGGATCTGAAAAAAAGAATTGTTGCTCTACATCAGGGGTCTCAAACTCAAATTATCTGGGGGCCACTGAAGGTAGCAGCTGGGTGAGGCTGGGCCGCATGCGCCCCTCACATGTGATGCCCCATCATATACCCCTCACATATATAATGCCCCCATCATACGCCCCTCACATATATAATGCCCCCATCATGTGCCCCTCACATATATAATGCCCCCATCATGTGCCCCTCACATATATAATGCCCCCATCATGTGCCCCTCACATATAATGCCCGCATCATGTGCCCCTCACATATATAATGCCCCCATCATGTGCCCCTCACATATAATGCCCCCATCATGTGCCCCTCACATAGATAATGCCCCCATCATGCGCCCCTCACATATATAATGTCCCCATCATGCGCCCCTCACATATAATGCCCCCATTAGGTAGCCTTAGCATAGATTCCCCACATTAGGTAGCCTTAGCACAGATTCCCCACATTAGGTAGCCTTAGCACAGATTCCCAACATTAGGAAGCCTTAGCATAGATTCCCCACATTAGGTAGCCTTAGCACAGATTCCCCACATTAGGAAGCCTTAGCACAGATTCCCCACATTAGGTAGCATTAGCACAGATTCCCCACATTAGGAAGCCTTAGCACAGATTTCCCACATTAGGAAGCCTTAGCACAGATTTCCCACATTAGGCAGCACAGTTTCCCCACATTAGGTAGCCTTAGCACAGATTCCCCACATTAGGTAGCCTTAGCACAGATTTCCCACATTAGGTAGCCTCAGCACAGATTTCCCACATTAGGTAGCCTTAGCACAGATTCCCCACATTAGGTAGCCTTAGCACAGATTCCCCACATTAGGCAGCCTTAGCACAGATTCCCCACATTAGGTAGCCTTAGCACAGATTCCCCACATTAGGTAGCCTTAGCACAGATTCCCCACATTAGGTAGCCTTAACACAGATTCCCCACATTAGGTAGCGGAGCACAGTTTCCCCACATTAGTTAGCCTTAGCACAGATTCCCCACATTAGGAAGCCTTAGCATAGATTCCCCACATTAGGTAGCCTTAGCATAGATTCCCCACATTAGGTAGCCTTAGCATAGATTCCCCCCATTAGGTAGCCTTAGCACAGATTCCCAACATTAGGAAGCCTTAGCATAGATTCCCCACATTAGGTAGCCTTAGCACAGATTCCCCACATTAGGAAGCCTTAGCACAGATTCCCCTCATTAGGTAGCCTTAGCACAGATTCCCCACATTAGGTAGTCATAGCACAGTTTCTCCACATTAGGTAGCCGTAGCAAAGATTCCCCACATTAGGCAGCCTTAGCACAGATTCCCCACATTAGGTAGCCTTAGCACTGATTTCCAACATTAGGAAGCCTTAGCACAGATTTCCCACATTAGGCAGCACAGTTTCCCCACATTAGGTAGCCTTAGCACATATTCCCTACATTAGGTAGCCTTAGCACAGATTTCCCATATTAGGTAGCCTTAGCACAGATTTCCCACATTAGGTAGCCTTAGCACAGATTCCCCACATTAGGTAGCCTTAGCACAGTTTCCCCACATTAGGTAGCCTTAGCACAGTATCCCCACATTAGGTAGCCTTAGCACAGATGTCCCATATTAGGTAGCCTTAGCACAGTTTCCCCACATTAGGTAGCCTTAGCACAGATTCCCCACATTAGGTAGCCTTAGCACAGTTTCCCCACATTAGGTAGCCTTAGCACAGTATCCCCACATTAGGTAGCCTTAGCACAGATTTCCCATATTAGGTAGCCTTAGCACAGTTTCCCCACATTAGGTAGCCTTAGCACAGATTTCCCATATTAGGTAGCCTTAGCACAGTTTCCCCACATTAGGTAGCCTTAGCACAGTATCCCCACATTAGGTAGCGCAACACAGTTTCCCCACATTAGGTAATGCAGCACAGTTTCCCCACATTAGGTAACGCAGCAGTTTCCCCACATTAGGTAGCGAAGCACAGTTTCCCCACATTAGGTAGCGCAGCACAGTTTCCCCATATTAGGTAGCGCAGCACAGATTCCCCACCTTAGGTAATGCAGCAGTTTCCCCACATTAGGTATCGCAGCACAGTTTCCCCTCATTAGGTAGCACGGCACAGTTTCCCCACATTAGGTAGCCTTAGCACAGTTTTACCACATTAGGTATCGCAGCACAGTTTCCCTACATTAGGTAGCGCAGCACAGTTTTTCCACATTAGGTAGCCGTAGCACAGTTTCCCCACATTAGGTAGCCTTAGCACAGATTCCCCACCTGGACAGCACTACTTACAGCTGCCTGCGGGGACTTCCTGGGCGAGGTGAGCGCTAGAAGTGATGTAATCGTATGCACTGCGCAGGACGTCACCGCGCGCACCTCCGCACGTAAGTCCCCGCAGGCAGATGTAAGTGTGGTATTGAGGATAAACCACGCCCTGGGGTCACAAATACAAGGGGTTAAGGCCATCTGCCCCTAGGGTAATTCCATCTGCCCTGCATCTCACACCCCATACAGGATACGGGTTTGTGCCTTATGCGACAAGTCCTCCCCCAGTCTGAACTGTGCCCAGTATTATCACTGATCTCAAAACACGCAAATCTACGTGTTCAGAGTACCATCTTAATAAATGTCATGAGGATTATAGAACATGTAATCACCGAAGCAATTCCTCCTGATCTACCAAATCACAATGTAAAACATAGCCTTTAATAGTATCAATTAAAATAGTCTTAAAATTAACGAAAGACCATAAAAAGTATGTATATAGTGAGAAAAATAATAATATGGTGATATCACACCAAAAAAGGTCAAAAGGTGGTCAAAAGATGAGCCCGGGGGTGTACATCCCCAACACAAGATAAACCTGATACACTAGCAGCATATAGTACAGATCACAAAATCTGAGGAGGGGCGTATAGATATGCAGATGAGATGTAGATATCTAACAGATTACTCCAGGCAGAAGCAATCTCTCTAGCATTGATTGGTTAGATATTAGGAAAAAGGGAGAGTGCCCACTTACTGCTAGGATGCCCACTCCTCTGTCCCTGCCTTTTGAGGGACCCACCTCCTTAACAGGGTGGCCTCAACCACGGTGCCGGGCCCTACTCTATATAAGTGAGGGAGAAAAACAAAAAATAAAAAGGCAGTAGACAGCGGGATAGATAGGACGTACACTTCGGGGCTCAAAAATGTGACCAAAAACAAAAATGGTGCTCAAAATAGTGTAAATGAACAAAGAAAATACAGCAAGCCAAGACAAAAGAAAAAAAATTTTTTCCAAAAAGCCTACGCGTTTCACCTGCCTGGTAGCTGCAGGATCATCAGGGAACAACACTTGGCACGAAATTAATTAAAATCAAAACCAATCTAGATGTAACACCATTAGTTAAACCGTTATAATATATATTCTCAGACCGGCTCAGCAAAGGAAACGCTAATATGATATATATTTAGCTGGTAACATGTAGACTCTAAAAATTAGAGCAGTTGCATTATAGTGATCAAACACCTCACCTCACATAGGTGCTCCTCTCCAATTAGTGCACCAACTAGCAATATCTTAGCTCTCTAGCTACAACTGTAATGGTCAAATATATCAATAGGTAGCAGGGGCCATTATACAGCCACTACAAAATAAGTGGGTACATCTCTAAAAGTATTATATTATGCCGGGATACATGATCTAAACATCACACCAACAATGCTTAAATTACTGATAGCTATGGCCTTCAATTACACTTCGAGTGTCGATAAACAAGGATATATACATAAACAGCCAATATATAAAAATAAGCAAAGATGCCGTGGTGTGTAATGGCACACACACGGTGGATACTTATACGTCCCCGATGGTATGCAAACCCCGAAATAGGTGGATTAACAGTTGGTGTATAGGGATGGTCCTGGAGGAGCCCCAATATTGCCGTTTAACCTGGTGGCATGATGGTCAGCTTGCATCACATTTTTGAGCCCCGGAGTGTACGTCCTATCTATCCTGCTGTCTACTGCCTTTTTATTTTTTGTTTTTCTCCCTCACTTAGATAGAGTAGGGCCCGGCACCGTGGTTGAGGCCACCCTGTTAAGGAGGTGGGTCCCTCAAAAGGCAGGGACAGAGGAGTGGGCATCCTAGCAGTAAGTGGGCAATCTCCCTTTTTCCTAATATCTAACCAATCAATGTTAGAGAGATTGCTTCTGCCTGGAGTAATCTGTAAGATATCTACATCTCATCTGCATATCTATACGCCCCTCCTCAGAGATTTTGTGATCTGTACTATATGCTGCTAGTGTATCAGGTTTATCTTGTGTTGGGGATGGTACACCCCCGGGCTCATCTTTTGACCACCTTTTGATATATATTTTATATATTTTTAGAATTTTTTTTTTACTTTTTTTTAATATCACCATATTATTATTTTTCTCACTATATACATACTTTTTATGGTCTTTCGATAATTTTAAGACTATTTTAATTTATACTATTAAAGGCTATGTGCCCAGTATTGTCAGAAAATTGCATGCCGATGCAAATAAAATTTGGGCCAGAAAGTGTACGGGACTCTGTCAATAGAAAGTGTTTTACCTTTGGCGCTTGTGAAATAGAGCGGGAGGTGAAGAAAAGACTGTTGTCTGTTAATTATGAAGTGTTCAAAGTACAGTGTCAACCATGTGCAAGATCAGGTCTGAAGCTACGTTGTGTTACAAAATGTTGCCTATACCTGCAAGGGTTTAAGATGTGCTGGAGATGCACGCAAAAATGTCCCGCACTGGTCAGCGTGGCGTGGAAAGCATGTTGCTATATCGATGCCGAAGTGGAACTGTAAAGATCCGCTCTTGTTCCCAGAAGTCTACTGTACATCGCCGGTCACCGCCACTATCTAAGTGGTTGTTTGGCGATGAGCCCGGACTAATAAAGTATATGAGGGAGCACCCTCTTTCCCTGCCAGGGAAGCCCCATCCCTCAGTTCAGACAGTCCAGTCATCCACAGATGTGCCCAGTCCTACTCCTGTGGTGGAGGAGGTTTGGCCTAATCAGCGGGCATCAACTAAAGTGCCTCGGCCTACTCGTGCAGAGGAGGTTTGGCCGGCCCAACAGGAACCAACGTCTATTCCCCCAGTAGCGCAAGCCACTGCTGTACAATTGGTGGTCACCATCAGCCCCACCATTACTGGGTCTACCTTGTCCCAGGTTAACTGGAACACCTGAGTATATCCATAAGAGGGGGCACAGTCCCGTGGACCCCGTTACATGTCCTCGGAAACAGTCCAACAGGTGAGGTTGAGATGGCAAATATCCAGGCTGAAGAAGTCTACCAGTGATAATTCTGCTATCTGTCACTAACTTTGCTTTGTGAAGTACTTTTCTTGTTACAGGTTACCCAACGTTCAAGAAGAAGTGCCTGATGAACTTTTCAAGAAGTTTTTGATTGTTACCCAGGAGGTATCAGTGACCAGGTGACTTAAGGGTGACCAATGGGACCCCACCAGAGCCCCCCCCCCCATAAAAGCCCTGCGAGGAGTCTCTTCTCTCTCTTAGTTCCTGAGTCTTTGCTGAGGTGCAGTCGAGCCTAAGAGTCTGGAGTCATAGGAGCCTCAAGTCAAGTCTGCAGCCACAAGTTACAAGTATATACATAAACATGTGCCCGGCTCTTGGCCGTGCTTCTTTACTGAGAACTCAGAATGTACCAGAACTGTGGAACGGTACTAGAAAAACATGTACATACTGTCAGAATAATATATTTTCGTTTCTATTTTTGCACAAGTGAATGCCCATGGTGGTGTACCCATGGCCCAATTCATTCTTTGCTTTACACAGATCAGTTGTCCTGGTCCCTAAGCAGAAAAACAGCCTCAAATCATGATGTTTCCACCCCCATGCTTCACAGTTGTTTTTTTTTCATTTTGACACCACGGGGTGAGATCTTGCATGGAGCCCCAGATCAAGGGAGATTATCAGTGGTCTTATATGTCTTCCATTTCCTAATAATTGCTCCCACAGTGGATTTCTTCACACCAAGCTGCTTGCCTATTGCAGATTCAGTCTTTCTAGCCTGGTGCAGGTCTACAATTTTGTTTCTGGTGTCCTTTGACAGCTCTTTGGTCTTGGCCATAGTGGAGTTTGGAGTGTGACTGTTTGAGGTTGTGGTCAGGTGTCTTTTATACTGATAACAAGTTCAAACAGGAGCCATTAAAGGAGAACTACGGGATTGAAAATTTTATCCCCTATCCTAAGGATAGGGGATAAGTTTCAGATAGCAGGGAGTCCGACCGCTGGAGCCCCCCACGATCTCCCGTATGGGGGCCGCGGCTCTCTGCATAGAGAGCGCGTGTTGACCACCGCACGAGGCGGCGGCTGACACGCGCCCTCCATTTACTGCTATGGGAGAGCCGAAGCGCTGCCTTCGGCAATTTCCGGCTCTCCCATAGCAGTGTATGGAGGGGGCGTGTCGGCTGCTGCTTCCTGCGGTGGTCAACACGTCCTCTCTAACCAGAGAGCCGGGGCCCCGTATGGGAGATCACCGGGGGCCCCAGCTGTAGGACCCCCCGCGATCTGAAACTTATCACCTATCCTTAGGATAGGGGATACATTTTTCAATCCCGTAGTTCTCCTTTAATACAGGTAACGAGTGGAGGACAGAGGAGACTCTTAAAGAAGAAGTTACAGGTCTGTGAGAGACAGAAATCTTACTTGTTTGTAGGTGACCAAATACTTATTTTCCACCATAATTTGCAAATAAATTCTTAAAAAATCAGACAATGTGATTTTATGTATTTTTTTTCTCATTCTGTCTCTCATAGTTGAGGTATACCTATGATGAAAATTACAGGCCTCTCATCTTTTTAAGTTGGAGAACTTGCACAATTGGTGGCTGACTAAATACTTTTTTGCCCCACTGTGTATATATATGTAATGTCCCAGTGCAGGATATAACCCTGTGCAGCCCTGTCAGGTTGAGTCCCTCATTGTTCTAGGGGCTCTCTTGCAGTGTCTCCCCGGTATTGAAGCTAGTGTTACTGTGTATAGTCAGTATAATGTTATGTACTATGTATATAAAGTATGAAGGACCTTTGGAGGTATCACATGTTACGTTAAGGACCTTTGGAGGTGATGTGTTTTGTTACCCAGAGAGCACCAGTTGACCACCTGACCTGCAGATTGACCTATGGGCTTCTTGCTCAGCCCCCCTTTATAAGAGGGGCGGCCATTACAATCTCTCTCTTAAATCCTGAGGAAAAGCAAAGCACAGACATGACAGATCCTGTGTCCAGTCCACCTGGAGGCCATAAATCCTGCACACCGGCCACATTGTCAGTAAGTCATCTCATCTATGTCTGCTGTCTCTACCAAAGTCAAGTCCCTAGTCGTCAATTATAGTCAGAGTGGATGTATTGAAGTCTAACACAAAAGTACTGCAAGTCCCAGCAAGCTGCAAGGCCCTTTCCGTGTTACTGGTCGAGTGTCTGGGATTCTGGCCTAGCTGTAGACTTTAAAGGGGTATTCAGATGTCTGATCGCGGGGGGCCCCCTTCAGCACCCACATTCTATGCGGGGCTGCGTCTCTAGTTTTGGAAACTTCCGGGACAGGGGACATGACGTAATCCCACGCCCCCTCCCAAAGATATGAATGGAGGGGGCGTGGCATGGTGTGACGTCACGTCCCCGAAACTAGAGACACAGCCCTGCATTTGGATAGGGGATAAGATGTTTTTGCCTGGAATACCCTTTTAACAACTGTCTAACTGTCCAACAACTGTCTAACTGTCCAACTGTAAAGCTACCATTAACCCTTACCTGGTCTTGGACTATTATTGCTCTGCCGAACCTTGGGATAGCAGTCCTACCGTTAGGGTGGTTACCGGAAAAAAACACTCTGGCGTCATGAACATTAGGGGTTAATAACATCTGGAAGGATAAATATTTTTTAATAGAAGTAATTTACAAATCTGTTTAACTTTCTGGCACCAGTTCATTTAAAAAAAAAAAAAAAAGTTTTCCACCGAAGTACCCCTTTAATCATGGCCTTACTTGGGATCAGACCCTCCCAGCTTACACACAGCGCCTCCGCCCCCTCATGGCTGTAGCAATATCCATAGATTATTGTTTGCTATATGATATAAAAACACCCCCACTGTTTGCTCTATCATATCAATTATTGATGTATGTGATCATTGAGACCAATTTGGGAACCTCATGTCAAATGTCAAAATCAAGAATGCTTCCCTGTTAGGAATTTTAGACTGCCAGTCAACGCCACCTATGGGTCTTCCCACATTTACTTTTGTAGTGACTCTAAGGGTATGTTCCCACTGCGGAACCTGCGGGCGGAGGTCCGCCGTCACCAACAACATGTTCTTCCTTTGTGTGGAACAATTTCAGCGGCGTAATTGTCCGCCACTGAAATTCTGTAGTGTGAACGGGTCTCGCGGAAGACCAATTCACACTGATGGTAACGTTCTCTGCGTGAAATTCCACAGTGTGAACATACCCTTAAGGTCTATTCACACGGGCGGAATTTCCGCTTGTGGAATTCCGCCTGAAATGAGAGCCCAATAGACTTCTATGGGTTTCCGCACTCCCGTTGACACTTTGGAATTTCCGCTTGTGGAATTCCACCTGAAATGAAAGCCCAATAGACTTCTATGGATTTCCGCACTCCTGTTGACACTTCGGAATTTCCACTTGTGGAATTCTGCCTGAAATGAAAGCCCAATAGACTTCTATGGGTTTCTGCACTCCCGTCGACACTTAGGAATTTCCGCTTGTGGAATTCCGCCTGAAATGAAAGCCCAATAGACTTCTATGGGTTTTCGCACTCCAGTTGACACTTTGGAATTTCCGCTTGTGGAATTCCACCTGAAATGAAAGCCCAATAGACTTCTATAGGTTTCCGCACTCCCGTTGACACTTTGGAATTTCCGCTTGTGGAATTCCACCTGAAATGAAATCCCAATAGACTTCTATAGGTTTCCACACTCCCATTGACACTTTGGAATTTCCGCTTGTGGAATTCTGCCTGAAATGAAAGCCCAATAGACTTCTATGGGTTTCCGCACTCCCGTCGACACTTTGGAATTTCTGCTTGTGGAATTCCGTCTGAAATGAAAGCCCAATAGACTTCTATGGGTTTCCGCACTCCCGTTGACACTTTGGAATTTCCACTTGTGGAATTCCGCCTGAAATGAAAGCCCAATAGACTTCTATGGGTTTCTGCACTCCCGTCGACACTTAGGAATTTCCACTTGTGGAATTCTGCCTGAAATGAAAGCCCAATAGACTTCTATGGGTTTCCACACTCCCGTTGACACTTCGGAATTTCTGCTTGCGGAATTCCGCTAGCGGAATTCCGCATGCGGAAATTCCAAAGTGTCAACGGGAGTGCGGAAACCCATAGAAGTCTATCGGGCTCTCATTTCAGGCAGAATTCTGCCTGTGTGAATAGACCCTTAGGCCAGGGTCACAAAGCGTTTTTCCTGGTGTAATTTTTCTGGCGTATTTTTGTGGTCCTAAGTTTGCAAGGGCATTTTTCATTGATGTGCATATTGTTGCCTTATGGTCCTTCTTATCAATGGCTTTAAATTTTAGGTCGAAATTTTGCCTAAAAACCTGGCCACCTGGTCAATTAGCCACCCCCAATATCACGATAAAATCTACACCTCAAAGATTCCAGCGTTATGTGCTTTTGTTGAGCTCAAAAATTCCTTTTATACCACCACTTTTTATACATTGTAACGGTAGGGTCACACATGCAGTATTTTGCTGCTACGTATTTTCCTACCCATTGAAGTCAATAGGTAACATAATTAGCTGCCTATTTTTTCTATTCATTGACTTAAATGGTTGGTAAAATACACAGCAGCAAATACGCAGCAAAATACGGCACATGTGACTCTATCCTAAGGCTAGGATTCCACTTGGGTTTTTTTCCAGTGTTTTTTATTCACTGATAAAACGCCTGAAAAAACGCCAGTGCAATTTCCCGCGTCTGACGTTTTTACTGCCGGTTTTTGCATTTGAGTTGAAATAGAATTTTTGGCCCCTTTGGCTTTTTTTTTCCAAAATGTGTTGGGTACCAAAAAAAAAAAAAAAAAAAAGGATGCAGTAGGGATGGGAAAAAAAATGTAAGGAAATTTTTATTTTTTATAACGAACTTTTAAATAATTTTTAATAAAGTGTGTATGTGTGTTTCACTTTTCTTTCTCTATTTTTTTTATTATTTTTTTTGCATTTTTTAGCTAGTTCTACTACTCCCAGCATAGAACAGACTGTTCCATGATGGGAGTAGCAATTCCTGTACTAATAGACATAATCACCCCGGGTGTCACTCCTGACACCTGATGCGATCGTCCATAATATAGCAGAGATGCGGAGCGGCTCTATACAGCACTCGCATCTCTGCTCTGTACTCCAACCAGTGATATGAATAGAATATCACTCATTCATATTTTCCGCCCAGAGTGGGGATTGGCCGGATGGTTGCAGCCAATCACGGCTCTCAGCGGGAAATATGAATGGCTTTTTCCGCATGAAATACTGAAAATTTTCTAATGAAAGCAATTGTAAAACCTATTGGTTATACATGCTTTACAACATATCAAAAGATTTTGTATCTGACAGTGCCCATTTAACTATAACAAGGAGGGAGCGATCCTTCTTCCCCTATATTGTTCTTAACTTTTATAGGGGGAGATTTATCAAAACCTGTCCAGAGGAAAAGTTGCCCAGTTGCCCATAGCAACCAATCAGATAGCTTCTTTCATTTTGCAGAGGCCTTGTTTAAAATGAAAGCAGCGATCTGGTTGGTTGCTATGGGCAACTGGGCAACTTTTCCTCTGCACAGGTTTTGATAAATCTCCCCCATAGTGTTTTTAATTTGTAATTTAATTAGCATTTTCTAGTATTTGTGTCTGTAGATGCCATGGCAGCATGGGTGTGTTCCCAAAAGAGTTGAATGGCGGCTGATGTATTATGAAGTGCTTTAAATTTTGGGTGTGCACGTAATTGTCAGTTTTGTAAAGGCCCCACCAGGCCGAAACATTGCCAGTTATAATGTATTCTGAAGCTGTGAATAAGGGCTAGGTTGTGTCAGAGTTTGTGGCGCCATATACATTGTATACAAACTGTTCCGAATGCTGGAGCCGGCGCCGGAAGCTTGTGACATCATAGCCACGCCCCCTCATAACATCACGCCCGCCCCCTCAATGCAAGTCTATGGGAGGGGGCGTGACGCCCCCTCCCATAGACTTGCATTGAGGGGTCGGGGGCGTGATGTCATGAGGAGGCGGGGCTATTACATCACGAGCTCCCGACACCGGCTCCAGTGTTCAGAACAGTTTGTTCCAAACGCTGAGCAGCGGAGTACCCCTTTAACATATTATACTTCTAAAGGCTCAGGCCCCCACCTTCGGAGTTGAGCAGGAGTGACGGCCCGCTCGGCCAATCAGACCCTTTCTCAGCCGGCGATTGACTGAGCAGGCCGTCACATGAGCGTTTTCTCAGTAGGTAGGGGGGTCAAAGAGCTTAAAGGGGTACTCCGCTCGAAAGCAATTATTTTTTTAGAATAAACTGGTGCCAAAAAGTTTAACAGATTTGTTAATTATTTCTATGTAAAAATCTTCCAGCATTTATCAGCTGCTGTATGCTCCAGATATAGTCATGTTGTTCTTTTCTGTCTGACCACAGTGCTCTCTGCTGACACCTCTGTCCATATGAGGAACTGTCCAGAGTAGGAGCAAATCCCCATAGGAAACCTCTCCTGCTCTGGACAGTTCCCGACATGGACAGAGGTGTCAGCAGAGAGCACTGTGGTCAGACAGAAAAGAACTACACAACTTCCTCTGGAGCATACAGCAGCTGATAAGTGCTGGAAGGATTAAGATTTTTAAATAGAAGTAATTTACCAATCTGTTTAACTTTTTGGCACCAGTTCATTAGAAAATAATTGCTTTCCAGCGGAGTACCCCTCTAAGGGAGAAGTTCAGCGCAATAGCTGGTCCCCATACAAATGTGCGACCCCCCACATTCAGACACTTTTACCCTATCCTATGGAGAGGTGATAAACTGTGTTCCCCAGAGTACTCTTATAATAGTTCTAAGGCTTAGTTGCCTTCTGTAGTGGAATTGAATACAGTAGATATATATATATATATATATATATATATATATATACCGTATTTTTCGCCGTATAAGACGCACTTTTTCTTCCCCAAAACTGGGGGGGAAAAGTTGGTGCGTCTTATACGGCGAATACACCCCTATCGCGGTGGTCCGTGCGGCCATCAACATCCAGGATCCGCGGCTAATACAGGACATCACCGATCGCGGTGATGCCCTGTATTAACCCTTCAGAGACGGCGATCAAATCTGACCGCCGCGTCTGAAGGGAAAGTGACACTAACCCGGCTGCTCAGTCGGGCTGTTCGGGACCGCCGCGGTGAAATCGCGGCGTCCCGAACAGCTCACAGGACACCGGTAGGGACCTTACCTGCCTCCTCGGTGTCTGCTCCATGCCAGGATCCCCTGCATGGCCGGCGCTCTCCTTCGACGTCATCACGTCATCGCGCACGCCGTCCCGTCATCCAATAGGAGCTGCGTGCGTAGCGACGTGATGATGGCGATGGAGAGTGTGGATCCCGGGGAAGAAGACGTCCGGAGCGCCGGGGACGAGACAGCGATGGAGCAACATCCAGGGCAGCGGTGACACGTGAGTATTACCGCCAATCCAGTGGTCTTCAACCTGCGGACCTCCAGATGTTGCAAAACTACAACTCACAGCATGCCCGGACAGCCAACGGCTGTCCGGGCATGCTGGTAGTTGTAGTTTTGCAACATCTGGAGGTCCGCAGGTTGAAGATCACTGTTGGGTGCAGAATCTTTTTTTTCTAGATTTTGCACCTTTAAAATTGGGTGCGTCTTATATGCCAGTGCGTCCTATAGTGTGAAAAATACGGTGTATATATATATATATATATATATATATATATATATATATATATATATATATACATGTATAAGGGTGCTGCCTCTGTTTTACCTGCCAGGGGACTCCCTGAGTCTTGCTTCAAGGAGGCTTTGATATGTGAAGTTTCGCCCTCAGGGTTTCACTTGTCTTTCTCAGTTTAAGAAAAAATTTGGAATAACAAATGTTGTTGACGTTCTGTCTTTTAGCGGAGCCGGAGTCAAAAGATTTTGTATTGAAGCTGGATAACAAACAGGACAAACAGGATAGAAAACATCTTCTACAGAGGGCTTCAAGACTTTTATCATTTCTCAGATGTATTAAGGGGGGGAAAAAAAGTCTTAGATTTAGAAGCTGAACTTTTTTCTGGAGGCATACAAGAATTTAGTAAGTTTTGGTAAGATTTGGTAAGTTTTAAAATGATACAAATTTTCCCCAAAAATATTTTTTTTCTTTCTTGGGGGGATGGGGGGTGGGGGCAGTGATTAGAATGTGGGCTTTTGGCTAAACCTGACATTAACTTCAACAAGCCAGCCAAAACAGAAGCTGGGCTAAATATATATATATATATATATATATATATATACGGGATGAGTATTTAACTCAGGGCGAGTTCACCACTCCTGGTGTGACGGAGCTTTTAAGGGCCACTAAGCACTCCGCAGGCATTCTGGGTAGGGGAATATGTAAATTAGCTCATTACATCACCTTCTCAGGCGATGTTTCCTGGTATCAGCTTAGCTCCAGTTACGGAATATAAAAAGCTAATCGGGATTAATGCCAAACCAGAACTCTCTCTCCAGAAGCTGTTTGCAGCTGTCTGCAGATGGTCCTCTTTCCTTCAGGAGCGAGAGTTCTGGTTTGGCATTAATCCCGATTAGCTTCTTATATTCCATAACTTGAGCTAAGCTGATACCAGGGAACATTGCCTGAGAAGGTGATGTAATGAGCTGATTTGCATATTCCCATATATATATATATATATCTCACAGAAAAGAAAACGTCCGGCACTCGGGAAGATGCAGGTAAAACTTGTCAATGGCTTTATTCACACGCTTAGACAGGACACAATCTGACGCGTTTCGCACACTCAGGTGCTTAGTCGTAGATAGACATACACTCAATAATGCAGGTTAAAATACACATGAGTTTGGTCACATGACCACATGAATCTTAATTAAAAACAGTTGGTTACAAAACATGGCATTGGGAATCATGATCACATCTGATCGTTCGGAGAGAGTTCACACAAGGATGCAGACAATGCGGCTTTAAATTTCAAATTTTGAGTAACATTTAAATTTCAATCTCGAATAGTCTAAAAGCTAGTTTATCAATACTACCGATATTCATATTAATTTGGAGGTACATATTTACCGAAATAAACAATTTGAACTATATCTGCACACCAAGATCCGAAATATTTATATATAGATCAATAACCGCATAATGTGCATCTCACCGTGTGAACATCCCCCTATAATTTGCGACAATTCAAAATTTATTATATGTGCACAAGAAACGAAGAATGCATATTGGACCGGAAACTAAACATACGTGATTAATAATAAATTGTATACATCAACTATATTCTTTTATTCAATTTATGCACACGTTAACATTAAATCCAATCTTTTGTTTAACCCTTGCGGGAATCTTGTTCCCAAGAGGAACATCCAATGTGCCTCTCTATTGTATAATTTCTTTCTAAGATCGCCTCCCCTAGGTCCTAAGGTGACTTTTTCTACCCCCAATACTCGTAAATGGGTAGTGTCCCCTGAATGGGACTCTCTAAAGTGACGTGACAGCATAGACATGTTTGTCAAACTACTTTTAGCATCCGTGATATGTTTCCTAAACCTCACTTTTAATGAATTCCCCGAGCATCCTACATATTGCAAATTACACGTAATACATGTTGCTACATATATAATGGATTTAGTATTGCAATTGATATACTGGTGTATATTGTATGTCCTATTTGTTGTGCAAGACGTTACGGTATTTGAATTTACCATGTGTGTACACGTGATGCATCTAGTATGACCACATTTACGATTACCTATATTCCTCAACCAGTCCCGGTCCTTTACACTTTCCTTTTGACTGGTAAATAGACTAGGTGAGACTCTGGTTCCAATAGTGGGGCCTCTCCTGGACACAATAGAAATACCTTCTGATAATAAATCTCTTAATATTGGATCTGTTTCTAATACCGGAATATATCTATTTATTATTTTTTTAATCTGTCCAAATTGAGTACTGTATGAAGTCACGAAAAATGGTGGTCTATCTTTACTCGGATTTACATTTTCATTTTTGATTGTGTTTTTGGCTAATTTGCCTCCAACCTTATATGAGTCCCTTCTATTTTGGTGCCTACTGGAATAGGATACTAGTTCCTCGCGCCCCCGTCCCTCTATTCTTATTTCTGCTTTTTTTAGTATTTTTTCGCTATAACCCCTCTGCTCCAATCTAGTATGAAGTTCCTCTGCTGCAATTTTAAATTGTTTCTCACTAGAGCAGTTACGTTTTATTCTGCATAATTCACCATAGGGAATATTATCCAGGACATGTCGTGGATGGCAGGAGGAGGCCAATAAAATGGAGTTAGAGGCTGTATCTTTTCTATAGGGGCGAATTTCTATGCCATCACTCCCACTAATCAGCGAAATGTCCAAAAAATTAATTGTATTTTTATCGAAATGTGAGGTGAACCCCAAATTTAAGTTGTTGTTCCCAATATACTTAACAAATTCCGAAAATAGTGTCTCCGTACCCCTCCAAATTATCAATAAATCGTCTATGTAACGACTGATCCAGTGTATATTATCATAATATGGGTTTTTATCACTGAAAATAAAGAGCTGCTCCCAATGAAACATGTAGATATTTGCAAAAGACGGGGAATATTTGGCACCCATTGATGCTCCCCTGGTCTGCAGGTAGAAACCACCATCAAACACAAAGCAGTTGTGTTTAAGCAAAAACTCCGTGGCGATGGTGATAAATTCCTGCAGACCAGGGAAGTATGTGCTGAATTTTTCCATATGGACGGACAGGGCCTCTAGGCCCTTAGACCAGGGAATGCATGGATATAAGCCTATAACATCACAGGTTGCCCATGACAACTGCTCATCCCACACAATTTTTTCTAAGATATTGATCACATGCTTAGTGTCTTGTGTGAACGTGGGGGTGATTTTAGTCAGGGGTTGGAGATGGTGATCCACCCACTCCCCAAGGCGCTCCCCCAACGACCCAATGCCAGCAACTATTGGTCGAAGGGGAGGTGGAAATATACCTTTATGCACCTTGGGGAGTGAGTGGAACATTGGGGTAACTGGATTCTCTACAAATAGATATTCTTCCAGTTTTTTGTTAATTGCCCCCAGTGCTACACCCTCTTCCAATATTTTCTTAAGTTCCATTTGATACGTTTTAGTAGGGTCATTTTTTAATTTACAGTAAGTTGATGTGTCTGATAACATATCCTCATTGAGTTGTTTATATAACCCTGAATCCAGAACAATAATATTTCCACCTTTATCGGCATTACGTATTACGATAGATTTATTCTCAGATAGTTCCTTCAATGCTATACGTTCATTTTTATTTAGATTATCATAAACATTATCACGAGACACCTGTTCATTGAGTTTCACTAGGTCCCGCTCGACCAACTTGGTCGAGCGGGACCTAGTGAAACTCAATGAACAGGTGTCTCGTGATAATGTTTATGATAATCTAAATAAAAATGAACGTATAGCATTGAAGGAACTATCTGAGAATAAATCTATCGTAATACGTAATGCCGATAAAGGTGGAAATATTATTGTTCTGGATTCAGGGTTATATAAACAACTCAATGAGGATATGTTATCAGACACATCAACTTACTGTAAATTAAAAAATGACCCTACTAAAACGTATCAAATGGAACTTAAGAAAATATTGGAAGAGGGTGTAGCACTGGGGGCAATTAACAAAAAACTGGAAGAATATCTATTTGTAGAGAATCCAGTTACCCCAGTGTTCCACTCACTCCCCAAGGTGCATAAAGGTGTATTTCCACCTCCCCTTCGGCCAATAGTTGCTGGCATTGGGTCGCTGGGTGAACGCCTTGGGGAGTGGGTGGATCACCATCTCCAACCCCTGACTAAAATCACCCCCACGTTCACACAAGACACTAAGCATGTGATCAATATCTTAGAAAAAATTGTGTGGGATGAGCAGTTGTCATGGGCAACCTGTGATGTTATAGGCTTATATCCATGCATTCCCTGGTCTAAGGGCCTAGAGGCCCTGTCCGTCCATATGGAAAAATTCAGCACATACTCCCCTGGTCTGCAGGAATTTATCACCATCGCCACGGAGTTTTTGCTTAAACACAACTGCTTTGTGTTTGATGGTGGTTTCTACCTGCAGACCAGGGGAGCATCAATGGGTGCCAAATATTCCCCGTCTTTTGCAAATATCTACATGTTTCATTGGGAGCAGCTCTTTGTTTTCAGTGATAAAAACCCATATTATGATAATATACACTGGATCAGTCGTTACATAGACGATTTATTGATAATTTGGAGGGGTACGGAGACACTATTTTCGGAATTTGTTAAGTATATTGGGAACAACAACTTAAATTTGGGGTTCACCTCACATTTCGATAAAAATACAATTAATTTTTTGGACATTTCGCTGATTAGTGGGAGTGATGGCATGGAAATTCGCCCCTATAGAAAAGATACAGCCTCTAACTCCATTTTATTGGCCTCCTCCTGCCATCCACGACATGTCCTGGATAATATTCCCTATGGTGAATTATGCAGAATAAAACGTAACTGCTCTAGTGAGAAACAATTTAAAATTGCAGCAGAGGAACTTCATACTAGATTGGAGCAGAGGGGTTATAGCGAAAAAATACTAAAAAAAAAAAGCAGAAATAAGAATAGAGGGACGGGGGCGCGAGGAACTAGTATCCTATTCCAGTAGGCACCAAAATAGAAGGGACTCATATAAGGTTGGAGGCAAATTAGCCAAAAACACAATCAAAAATGAAAATGTAAATCCGAGTAAAGATAGACCACCATTTTTCGTGACTTCATACAGTACTCAATTTGGACAGATTAAAAAAAATAATAAATAGATATATTCCGGTATTAGAAACAGATCCAATATTAAGAGATTTATTATCAGAGGGTATTTCTATTGTGTCCAGGAGAGGCCCCACTATTGGAACCAGAGTCTCACCTAGTCTATTTACCAGTCAAAAGGAAAGTGTAAAGGACCGGGACTGGTTGAGGAATATAGGTAATCGTAAATGTGGTCATACTAGATGCATCACGTGTACACACATGGTAAATTCAAATACCGTAACGTCTTGCACAACAAATAGGACATACAATATACACCAGTATATCAATTGCAATACTAAATCCATTATATATGTAGCAACATGTATTACGTGTAATTTGCAATATGTAGGATGCTCGGGGAATTCATTAAAAGTGAGGTTTAGGAAACATATTACGGATGCTAAAAGTAGTTTGACAAACATGTCTATGCTGTCACGTCACTTTAGAGAGTCCCATTCAGGGGACACTACCCATTTACGAGTATTGGGGGTAGAAAAAGTCACCTTAGGACCTAGGGGAGGCGATCTTAGAAAGAAATTATACAATAGAGAGGCACATTGGATGTTCCTCTTGGGAACAAGATTCCCGCAAGGGTTAAACAAAAGATTGGATTTAATGTTAACGTGTGCATAAATTGAATAAAAGAATATAGTTGATGTATACAATTTATTATTAATCACGTATGTTTAGTTTCCGGTCCAATATGCATTCTTCGTTTCTTGTGCACATATAATAAATTTTGAATTGTCGCAAATTATAGGGGGATGTTCACACGGTGAGATGCACATTATGCGGTTATTGATCTATATATAAATATTTCGGATCTTGGTGTGCAGATATAGTTCAAATTGTTTATTTCGGTAAATATGTACCTCCAAATTAATATGAATATCGGTAGTATTGATAAACTAGCTTTTAGACTATTCGAGATTGAAATTTAAATGTTACTCAAAATTTGAAATTTAAAGCCGCATTGTCTGCATCCTTGTGTGAACTCTCTCCGAACGATCAGATGTGATCATGATTCCCAATGCCATGTTTTGTAACCAACTGTTTTTAATTAAGATTCATGTGGTCATGTGACCAAACTCATGTGTATTTTAACCTGCATTATTGAGTGTATGTCTATCTACGACTAAGCACCTGAGTGTGCGAAACGCGTCAGATTGTGTCCTGTCTAAGCGTGTGAATAAAGCCATTGACAAGTTTTACCTGCATCTTCCCGAGTGCCGGACGTTTTCTTTTCTGTGAGATTTCTACTAAGCCGGGAGCGGTACCGGTGTCCGTAGCACGAGATAGTGCAGCAAACGCGAGAGTGGTGAGCAGCCTGACCTTATCTGCATCATATATATATATATATATATATATATATATATATATATATACTTCCCAAAATGAAAACGCCAACAACCAAACATATGTGCAAAGAATATTACATTTTATTAGATGATATAAACATTAAATAGTTATGTTAAAACGTATGAGAAGAATATTGAGGCGTTAACTATACTAATTGGTAAGGCAAATAGACTGTGGCATAAACAGGTATCATATGTAACCAAGACACAGTGTTATACATCTCATGGCCAAGTAGACCAAAAGAGTACTGGATCAGAGAGATCACTACATCTCTGGGCAAGGATACAGAAAGATAAGTAAAACTCCTGTTAAAAAAAAATAGCCAAAGATATCCAAATGCAGAAAAGCAATACAATGCCTGAGACTTACCATATATGCATCCCAACGTATTTTTCACTCACTGATACTTCATCAGGGGGCCTCAACCTCCCCCAAGTGTTTAACCAACCCCTAATGGAAGGAGTATATTGTGGTCAGGCATCTACTTTGCGTTTAATGACTCGCAGTGTGGATAGCCAGCCCCATGCAAATATGAGTTATCCATTTAAGATTGGAGGCATGTCCAGGTTCTTCAAGAAAGCTAACCTTCCTGGCCATCCCTCCACAAAAGACATGTTGGAAACGAGCTCTGACACCAGTAAAGTCATTGAACATTTTGTGCTGGTTAAGTTGTTATCCAAACAATTTTTAAAAAGAGTTGCATGCTGGTAGGTTCACTGGTTCATATTTTTCCTTTTTTTTCCTAATTTTAGGATATCTCATCTGTAATACCCCAATGTACACTGGGCAGAGAAGAGGACCAGTGAGTATTTGCATGAAACCAGAGATTGTCCATGTCTCTAGGTGAAATCCTGTCTACAATCAAACAGTCCCTGTCGCTGTTCCTGTCCACACAGTGAGGATAAAGTAATCAAGTTCTTCCTCTCCAAGAAGTTTTATTTATTTTTTTGTCAGAGAGAATAAGACTGAACAATGGCTTCTCTGCAATACACTAATCTTATTGTTGGCCTCTGTTTGTGCTGCTTAGCTGTCACATCATGTAAATTTTCCTGCCCATGTCCCTACAGGTCTTGTGTCTCAAAATTGGCTCATGTGAGTACAGTCTACATATTGCAGAACAGTAAGCCAGCCTGTAAAGATCCTCTTCAGTAGTTTTAGTAAATTGGACTGAGAACATTTAAAGGGGTACTCCACTGCCCCAGCAGTCAGAACATTTTGTTCCCAACGCTGGGTGTGGGCTGCGGGGGTCGTTACGTCACGGCCACGCCCCTCGTGACGTCATGCCACACTCGCTCAAGGCAATTTTATGGGAGGGGACGTGGTGGCTGCCACGCCCCCTTTCATAGACTTGCATTGAGGGGGCATGGCACAACATCGCTAGGGGCGTAGCCGTGACACCACAACGCTCGCAACCCGCACCCAGCATTTGGAACAAAATGTTCTGAATGCTGGGGCAGTGGAGTACCCCTTTAAGTGTGAATACATACAAACTGTGAACATTCACATCTGTACTGGTTATTACACCTACAGGTGCTAGAAAGCACCCCAGAGATTGCAAAATTCAGTAAAGCTGCGATAAAAGCATCATTTAAAGAGACATTAACCAAATAACCATTCATCTGGCTCTAGAAGCTGTAATATTTCAATTTGTGCCAAAGGAACTGTATTATACCGGATTTGCACTATTACTGCACTTTGCACTACTGTAAGAAGTCTTCTGACAAAAAGTCATGGGGGGGGGGTTTACTAGGGAACACCAGGTCAGCTATACCATGCCATGGGACTACTACTCCCAGCTAGCCTGCAGCAGAACGTTCATCAGACCTGTGGCTACCACAAGCCTTTTTGTCTTATCAAAAACAGGATCTGGCTGTGCATTGATCCAAAAAGACTGCGCAGACAATTACCTTCGGTTAGAAATGTTATGACAAGTGATTTCGCTATCGTGGTCCGATAGACTGTATTTGTTTCATATTGTCACCATTGGATTGTCCATCCGTCAAGTTTATTGTATGACACTTGCCACATGGAGCCACCGGAGCAGCTCACCATTACACGACTGTGTCTTAAAGGGGTACTCCGCTGCTAGACATCTTATCTTCTATCCAATGGATAGGGGATAAGATGTCTGATTGCGGGGGGCCCCCTGCAATCTCCACAGAACCTGGTGTTCCAAACAAACGCCAGGTTCCTGCAGCAGCGATCGTGACGTCATGGCCACTCCCCCAGTCATGTCACACCATGCCCCCTCCATTCATGTCTATGGGAGGGGGCGTCCCCTCCAATAGACATGAATGGATGGGGGTGTGTTGTGACGTCACGAGGGGGCGTGGCCGTGAGGTCACGATCACGACCTCCGGCTTCGAGCGTTCTGAACAAAATGTTCAGAGCGCTGGAGCGCCAGAGTACCCCCTTTAAAAAGTCACAAAGAGAAGGAGCCCACTACTATATTTAGATGGCTGTATTCACCATTTCAGTTGTGTTCCTCCAAAGTGATTGCAACGTACGTTTCAGCTGCATCACCAGTACATTGTTCTCTTCCTGAAGGGATTAAAGGAAAACATTCAGCCTGTTCATCTATACTAAACTCAATACACTGGGTTATAGTGTGGGTGAACAGGACACCATAGAGGGGTCACTTACTTAAATTGCTCCAGTCGGTCCTGAGATACAGGTTTCCAAAGCTCCCTTGCTTCATTCAGGGAATTGAGCACTGGAGGCGGGGCTCCCCGGCAGGCTGCTTCTGCCTCCCTCTGTCACCTCCTAATCCCACCCCCCGCTATTTGAATATTCATATTCTTCAACTCCACATCCTAGTGAATTGGAGTCCCCAGTCACGTGACCACAGCGCTCTCTCTCGGCAGAGAGTAGGGGGAAAATCTTCCGGCGCATGCGCTCCGGCACTGCGCTCACATGACTTGTGACTGAACACCTGAAATCCAGAATACTGTACGTGTGAATAGACCCTAAACCCTCTTGATTTACACAAATTGTGAGCCCCCCACACACCCATCAGAGGACCCACGAGAGGAGGGGGAGGAAGAGGAAAGAAAAAAAAAAGAAAAAAATCAATTTTCTGTTGTCAATGATTACGAAGGCCAGTGCCAGGAACCATTTCGAAAAAGTGTAACCTTTATATGTGAGAGCCCAAAAGAGAGACTAGGCCTCGTTGGTCATCCTGATCCATGTGTCTTGTATGCAGTGGTCAGGGGCGTAGCTATAGAGGTAGCAGTCGCACCGGGGCCCGGGTGCCTAAGGGGGCCCCAAAGCACATCTGCCCCATAAGAGAGCAGTATTATAATTGGCATATGGGGCCATGTTGCAGATTTTGCATCGGGGCCCAGAAGCTATGCCTCTGGTAGTGGCCATGTTGGCATGACTTGTTGCTTTGGTTTTGCAACAGTTTAAGTTATGTACTTGGCATCCACCATTCAGCTCCTACTTCTGTTTTACAAGGATTACAACTAATATAAGTGCTGGCACACATGCAAACATCCTCAAAGACACTCTATTGTCTAATGTGCCTTTTGTTTAAAAGTATTACCTACAGCAGTGGTCTTCAACCTGCGGACCTCCAGATGTTGCAAAACTACAACTCCCAGCATGCCCGGACAGCCAACGGCTGTCCGGGCATGCTGAGAGTTGTAGTTTTGCAACATCTGGAGGTCCGCAGGTTGAAGACCACTGACCTACGGGTTTAACATTACCATGACCAGTTATTACTGCAAAAAAGAAAAAAAACTGGCTCCAGAAAGTTAAACAGATTTGTAAATGACTTCTATTAAAAAATATTAATCCATTCAGTACTTATGAGCTTCTGAAGTTAAGGTTGTTCTTTTCTGTCTAAGTGCTCTCTGATGATACGTGTCTCGGGAACTGTCCCAGTTTAGAAGCAAGTGCCCATAGCAAACCTCTTCTAAACTGGGCGGTTCCCGAGACACGTGACAGACAGGACTCCTGGATAAAGCCTATCCTGGCGAAACGCGTCGGAGGTGTGGTGTGGAGCTGGGGTGAGTGCTGTTTTCACTGTATGTGTCTGCTGCTACATTTCTCTCACAAAGTGGTTTCTCTTATTTGTATTAATGTGCTTTATTCTGTCTACTGTGGCACTTTATACATTTAACCCTTTGCTGGTATTTGCCTCTTACTATTCATGTATACACCATACATGCACAGTGGTGATCTATTCTTTTAGCATTACAGTGGTGATCTATTCTTTTAGCATTAGAGTGGTGATCTATTCTTGTAGCATTAGAGTGGTGATCTATTCTTGTAGCATTAGAGTGGTGATCTATTCTTGTAGCATTATAGTGGTGATCTATTCTTGTAGCATTACAGTGGTGATCTATTCTTGTAGCATTACAGTGGTGATCTATTCTTGTAGCATTACAGTGGTGATCTATTCTTGTAGCATTAGAGTGGTGATCTATTCTTGTAGCATTAGAGTGGTGATCTATTCTTGTAGCATTATAGTGGTGATCTATTCTTGTAGCATTACAGTGGTAATCTATTCTTGTAGCATTACAGTGGTGATCTATTCTTGTAGCATTAGAGTGGTGATCTATTCTTGTAGCATTACAGTGGTGATCTATTCTTGTAGCATTAGAGTGGTGATCTATTCTTGTAGCATTAGTGGTGATCTATTCTTGTAGCATTAGAGTGGTGATCTATTCTTGTAGCATTACAGTGGTGATCTATTCTTGTAGCATTAGAGTGGTGATCTATTCTTGTAGCATGACAGTGGAGATCTATTCTTGCAGCATTACAGTGGTGATCTATTCTTGTAGCATTACAGTGGTGATCTATTCTTGTAGCATTACAGTGGTGATCTATTCTTGTAGCATTACAGTGGTGATCTATTCTTGTAGCATTACAGTGGTGATCTATTCTTGTAGCATTACAGTGGTGATCTATTCTTGTAGCATTACAGTGGTGATCTATTCTTGTAGCATTAGAGTGGTGATCTATTCTTGTAGCATTACAGTGGTGATCTATTCTTGTAGCATTACAGTGGTGATCTATTCTTGTAGCATTAGAGTGGGGATCTATTCTTGTAGCATTACAGTGGTGATCTATTCTTGTAGCATTACAGTGGTGATCTATTCTTGTAGCATTACAGTGGTGATCTATTCTTGAAGCATTACAGTGGTGATCTATTCTTGTAGCATTACAGTGGTGATGTATTCTTGTAGCATTACAGTGGTGATCTATTCTTGTAGCATTACAGTGGTGATCTATTCTTGTAGCATTAGAGTGGTGATCTATTCTTGAAGCATTACAGTGGTGATCTATTCTTGTAGCATTACAGTGGTGATCTATTCTTGCAGCATTACAGTGGTGATCTATTCTTGTAGCATTACAGTGGTGATCTATTGTAGCATTACAGTGGTGATCTATTCTTGTAGCATTACCTTGGTGATCTATTCTTGTAGCATTAGAGTGGTGATCTATTCTTGTAGCATTACAGTGGTGATCTATTCTTGTAGCATTACAGTGGTGATCTATTCTTGTAGCATTAGAGTGGTGATCTATTCTTGAAGCATTACAGTGGTGATCTATTCTTGTAGCATTAGAGTGGTGATCTATTCTTGTAGCATTAGAGTGGTGATCTATTCTTGTAGCATTACACTGGGGATCTATTCTTGTAGCATTACAGTGGTGATCTATTCTTGCAGCATTAGAGTGGTGATCTATTCTTGTAGCATTACAGTGGTGATCTATTCTTGTAGCATTACAGTAGTGATCTATTCTTGTAGCATTACAGTGGTGATCTATTCTTGTAGCATTACAGTGGTGATCTATTCTTGTAGCATTACAGTGGTGATCTATTGTAGCATTACAGTGGTGATCTATTCTTGTAGCATTACAGTGGTGATCTATTCTTGTAGCATTACAGTGGTGATCTATTTTTGTAGCATTACAGTGGTGATCTATTCTTGTAGCATTACAGTTGTGATCTATTCTTGTAGCATTACAGTGGTGATCTATTTTTGTAGCATTACAGTGGTGATCTATTCTTGTAGCATTACAGTGGTGATCTATTCTTGTAGCATTACAGTGGTGATCTATTCTTGTAGCATTACAGTGGTGATCTATTGTAGCATTACAGTGGTGATCTATTCTTGTAGCATTACAGTGGTGATCTATTCTTGTAGCATTACAGTGGTGATCTATTCTTGTAGCATTACAGTGGTGATCTATTCTTGTAGCATTACAGTGGTGATCTATTCTTGTAGCATTACAGTGGTGATCTATTCTTGTAGCATTACAGTGGTGATCTATTCTTGTAGCATTACAGTGGTGATCTATTGTAGCATTACAGTGGTGATCTATTCTTGTAGCATTACAGTGGTGATCTATTCTTGTAGCATTACAGTGGTGATCTATTTTTGTAGCATTACAGTGGTGATCTATTCTTGTAGCATTACAGTGGTGATCTATTCTTGTAGCATTACAGTGGTGATCTATTTTTGTAGCATTACAGTGGTGATCTATTCTTGTAGCATTACAGTGGTGATCTATTCTTGTAGCATTACAGTGGTGATCTATTCTTGTAGCATTACAGTGGTGATCTATTCTTGTAGCATTACAGTGGTGATCTATTGTAGCATTACAGTGGTGATCTATTCTTGTAGCATTACAGTGGTGATCTATTCTTGTAGCATTACAGTGGTGATCTATTCTTGTAGCATTACAGTTGTGATCTATTCTTGTAGCATTACAGTGGTGATCTATTCTTGTAGCATTACAGTGGTGATCTATTCTTGTAGTATTACAGTGGTGATCTATTCTTGTAGCATTACAGTGGTGATCTATTCTTGTAGCATTAGAGTGGTGATCTATTCTTGTAGCATTACACTGGGGATCTATTCTTGTAGCATTACAGTGGTGATCTATTCTTGCAGCATTACAGTGGTGATATATTCTTGTAGCATTACAGTGGTGATCTATTCTTGTAGCATTACAGTGGTGATCTATTGTAGCATTACAGTGGTGATCTATTCTTGTAGCATTACAGTGGTGATCTATTCTTGTAGCATTACAGTGGTGATCTATTCTTGTAGCATTACAGTGGTGATCTATTCTTGTAGCAATTTTGTGGTGATCTATTCTTGTAGCATTACAGTGGTGATCTATTGTAGCATTACAGTGGTGATCTATTCTTGTAGCATTACAGTGGTGATCTATTCTTGTAGCATTACAGTGGTGATCTCTTCTTGTAGCATTACAGTGGTGATCTATTCTTGTAACATTACAGTGGTGATCTATTCTTGTAGCATTACAGTGGTGATCTATTCTTGTAGCATTACAGTGGTGATCTATTCTTGTAGCATGACAGTGGTGATCTATTCTTGTAGCATTACAGTGGTGATCTATTGTAGCATTACAGTGGTGATCTATTCTTGTAGCATTACAGTGGTGATCTATTCTTGTAGCATGACAGTGGTGATCTATTCTTGTAGCATGACAGTGGTGATCTATTCTTGTAGCATTACAGTGGTGATTTATTCTTGTAGCATTACAGTGGTGATCTATTCTTGTAGCATTACAGTGGTGATCTATTCTTGTAGCATTACAGTGGTTATCTATTCTTGTAGCATTACAGTGGTGATCTATTCTTGTAGCATTACAGTGGAGATCTATTCTTGTAGCATTTGAGTGGTGATCTATTCTTGTAGCATTAGAGTGGTGATCTATTCTTGTAGCATTACAGTGGTGATCTATTCTTGTAGCATTACAGTGGTGATCTATTCTTGTAGCATTACAGTGGTGATCTATTCTTGTAGCATTACAGTGGTGATCTATTGTAGCATTACAGTGGTGATCTATTCTTGTAGCATTACAGTGGTGATCTATTCTTGTAGCATTACAGTGGTGATCTATTCTTGTAGCATTACAGTGGTGATCTATTCTTGTAGCATTACAGTGGTGATCTATTCTTGTAGCATTACAGTGGTGATCTATTCTTGTAGCATTACAGTGGTGATCTATTCTTGTAGCATGACAGTGGTGATCTATTCTTGTAGCATTACAGTGGTGATCTATTGTAGCATTACAGTGGTGATCTATTCTTGTAGCATTACAGTGGAGATCTATTCTTGTAGCATTACAGTGGTGATCTATTCTTGTAGCATTACAGTGGTGATCTATTCTTGTAGCATTACAGTGGAGATCTATTCTTGTAGCATTACAGTGGTGATCTATTCTTGTAGCATGACAGTGGTGATCTATTCTTGTAGCATTACAGTGGTGATCTATTGTAGCATTACAGTGGTGATCTATTCTTGTAGCATTACAGTGGTGATCTATTCTTGTAGCATTAGAGTGGTGATCTATTCTTGTAGCATTACAGTGGTGATCTATTCTTGTAGCATGACAGTGGTGATCTATTCTTGTAGCATGACAGTGGTGATCTATTCTTGTAGCATTACAGTGGTGATCTATTCTTGTAGCATTACAGTGGTGATCTATTCTTGTAGCATTACAGTGGTGATCTATTCTTGTAGCATTACAGTGGTGATCTATTGTAGCATTACAGTGGTGATCTATTCTTGTAGCATTACAGTGGTGATCTATTCTTGTAGCATTACAGTGGTGATCTATTCTTGTAGCATTAGAGTGGTGATCTATTCTTGTAGCATTACAGTGGTGATCTATTGTAGCATTACAGTGGTGATCTATTCTTGTAGCATTAGAGTGGTGATCTATTCTTGTAGCATTACAGTGTTGATCTATTCTTGTAGCATTAGAGTGGTGATCTATTCTTGTAGCATTACAGTGGTGATCTATTCTTGTAGCATGACAGTGGTGATCTATTCTTGTAGCATTACAGTGGTGATCTATTCTTGTAGCATTACAGTGGTGATCTATTCTTGTAGCATTACAGTGGTGATCTCTTCTTGTAGCATTACAGTGGTGATCTATTGTAGCATTACAGTGGTGATCTATTCTTGTAGCATTACAGTGGTGATCTATTCTTGTAGCATTACAGTGGTGATCTATTCTTGTAGCATTAGAGTGGTGATCTATTCTTGTAGCATTACAGTGGTGATCTATTTCTGTAGCATTACAGTGGTGATCTATTCTTGTAGCATTACAGTGGTGATCTATTCTTGTAGCATTACAGTGGTGATCTATTGTAGCATTACAGTGGTGATCTATTCTTGTAGCATTAGAGTGGTGATCTATTCTTGTAGCATTACAGTGGTGATCTATTCTTGTAGCATTACAGTGGTGATCTATTGTAGCATTACAGTGGTGATCTATTGTAGCATTACAGTGGTGATCTATTCTTGTAGCATTACAGTGGTGATCTATTCTTGTAGCATTACAGTGGTGATCTATTCTTGTAGCATTAGAGTGGTGATCTATTCTTGTAGCATTACAGTGGTGATCTATTGTAGCATTACAGTGGTGATCTATTCTTGTAGCATTAGAGTGGTGATCTATTCTTGTAGCATTACAGTGTTGATCTATTCTTGTAGCATTAGAGTGGTGATCTATTCTTGTAGCATGACAGTGGTGATCTATTCTTGTAGCATTACAGTGGTGATCTATTCTTGTAGCATTACAGTGGTGATCTATTCTTGTAGCATTACAGTGGTGATCTATTCTTGTAGCATTACAGTGGTGATCTATTGTAGCATTACAGTGGTGATCTATTCTTGTAGCATTACAGTGGTGATCTATTCTTGTAGCATTACAGTGGTGATCTATTCTTGTAGCATTAGAGTGGTGATCTATTCTTGTAGCATTACAGTGGTGATCTATTGTAGCATTACAGTGGTGATCTATTCTTGTAGCATTAGAGTGGTGATCTATTCTTGTAGCATTACAGTGTTGATCTATTCTTGTAGCATTAGAGTGGTGATCTATTCTTGTAGCATTACAGTGGTGATCTATTCTTGTAGCATGACAGTGGTGATCTATTCTTGTAGCATTACAGTGGTGATCTATTCTTGTAGCATTACAGTGGTGATCTATTCTTGTAGCATTACAGTGGTGATCTCTTCTTGTAGCATTACAGTGGTGATCTATTGTAGCATTACAGTGGTGATCTATTCTTGTAGCATTACAGTGGTGATCTATTCTTGTAGCATTACAGTGGTGATCTATTCTTGTAGCATTAGAGTGGTGATCTATTCTTGTAGCATTACAGTGGTGATCTATTTCTGTAGCATTACAGTGGTGATCTATTCTTGTAGCATTACAGTGGTGATCTATTCTTGTAGCATTACAGTGGTGATCTATTGTAGCATTACAGTGGTGATCTATTCTTGTAGCATTAGAGTGGTGATCTATTCTTGTAGCATTACAGTGGTGATCTATTCTTGTAGCATTACAGTGGTGATCTATTGTAGCATTACAGTGGTGATCTATTGTAGCATTACAGTGGTGATCTATTCTTGTAGCATTACAGTGGTGATCTATTCTTGTAGCATTAGAGTGGGGATCTATTCTTGTAGCATTACAGTGGTGATCTATTCTTGTAGCATTAGAGTGGTGATCTATTCTTGTAGCATTACAGTGGTGATCTATTGTAGCATTACAGTGGTGATCTATTCTTGTAGCATTAGAGTGGTGATCTATTCTTGTAGCATTACAGTGGTGATCTATTCTTGTAGCATTACAGTGGTGATCCATTCTTGTAGCATTACAGTGGTGATCTATTCTTGTAGCATTACAGTGGTGATCTATTCTTGTAGCATGACAGTGGTGATCTATTCTTGTAGCATTACAGTGGTGATCTATTCTTGTAGCATTACAGTGGTGATCTATTCTTGTAGCATTACAGTGGTGATCTATTCTTGTAGCATTAGAGTGGTGATCTATTCTTGTAGCATTACAGTAGTGATCTATTCTTGTAGCATTACAGTGGTGATCTATTCTTGTAGCATTACAGTGGTGATCTATTCTTGTAGCATTACAGTGGTGATCTATTCTTGTAGCATTACAGTGGTGATCTATTGTAGCATTACAGTGGTGATCTATTCTTATAGCATTAGAGTGGTGATCTATTCTTGTAGCATTAGAGTCGTGATCTATTCTTGTAGCATTACAGTGGTGATCTATTCTTGTAGCATTACAGTGGTGATCTATTGTAGCATTAGAGTGGTGATCTATTCTTGTAGCATTACAGTGGTGATCTATTCTTGTAGCATTACAGTGGTGATCTATTCTTGTAGCATGACAGTGGTGATCTATTCTTGTAGCATTACAGTGGTGATCTATTCTTGTAGCATTAGAGTGGTGATCTATTCTTGTAGCATTACAGTGGTGATCTATTCTTGTAGAATTACAGTGGTGATCTATTCTTGTAGCATTAGAGTGGTGATCTATTCTTGTAGCATTACAGTGGTGATCTATTGTAGCATTACAGTGGTGATCTATTCTTGTAGCATTAGAGTGGTGATCTATTCTTGTAGCATTAGAGTGGTGATCTATTCTTGTAGCATTACAGTGGTGATCTATTCTTGTAGCATGACAGTGGTGATCTATTCTTGTAGCATTAGAGTGGTGATCTATTCTTGTAGCATTACAGTGGTGATCTATTCTTGTAGCATTACAGTGGTGATCTATTCTTGTAGCATTAGAGTGGTGATCTATTCTTGTAGCATTACAGTGGTGATCTATTGTAGCATTACAGTGGTGATCTGTTCTTGTAGCATTAGAGTGGTGATCTATTCTTGTAGCATTAGAGTGGTGATCTATTCTTGGAGCATTACAGTGGTGATCTATTCTTGTAGCATTACAGTGGTGATCTATTGTAGCATTAGAGTGGTGATCTATTCTTGTAGCATTACATTTTACACAGACATACAGCTCACTATGTGATCAGGACCTTCACCCCAGTATCCTGTTTTTTTCCATTATATTGTCCCTTTTGTGTGATTCCTTATATGTATTTTTTATTGTTGCTTTTCATATCAATAAAGAATTAATATTTTAATCTTTTCAAATTTTTTATTGTTTGGAGGTGTTTTCTCTTGGGCCTTGTGCACATATTGTAGTTGTTCATATTTAAGCTGTGATACTTGCCAAAGGGGGCAGCACAAGATATTAACTCTGCAGGGTTCCCAAACTTTAGCAGGCGCCATTTTTTTGTTTTCTGTTATTTTGAAAGTGTAAATGATGGAAACAAAATCTAACTTTTGTTGACATATTATAAGAATGTCTAATCTGTAATTTGATGCCTTTTGGAGATTTTTCCACCTTTCCTTGGCTTCTTTATGCACATTAATACAAATTTTTACCTGGGGTGCCCAAACTTTTGCTCCTCACTGTACCAAATTATCTTTTCTAGGTAAATTCATGTTTACAATCAAGTCACTGGTACTGTCCACGCTGTGAGGATAATGTGCTTAAGTTCTTCATCTCTAGCAAGGAGTTTTATTCGTCTACGATAGAGAGTAGAGATGAGCGAACTTACAGTAAATTCGATTTCATGAAACTTCTCGGCTCGGCAGTTGATGACTTATCCTGTATAAATGAAGTTCATCTTTCAGGTGCTCCGTGGGCTGGAGAATAGGTGGAGGAATGTATCCACCTTTTCCAGCCCACCGGAGCACCTGAAAGCTGAATTAATTTATACAGGATAAGTCATCAACTGCCGAGCCGAGAAGTTCATGACAAATCGAATTTACTGTAAGTTCGCTCATCTCTAATAGAGAGAATAAGGCTGAACAAGGGGCTCTCTGTAATACACTAATAACTTTTTTGGCCTCCAGTCAAAGGTTGGCTGTCATGTAATGAAAGTTTTCCTGCTCTAGTCCCTACAGGTGTCACATCGCAAACTTGAGTCGTGTGAGTAAAGTTTAGATGTTGCACCATGATAAACCGACCTGTGAAGAATTTTATTAGTAGTTTCAGCAAATGACAGAGAACATACTAAACTGTGAACATTAACATCTGCCTCTTCACTAGAAAATACATGTTCACATGCTAGAAAGCACCTCCAAGATTGCTAAATTTGCTAAAGTTGCTATAAAATTATAATTTAAAGGGGAAATGACCAAATAACCAATCATCTGCTGAAGAAGCTGTAAAATAGCAAGCTGTGCCAAAGCAGCTGTATTACATTGGAGTAGAATTTATAGTTCAGTAAAGTTGTTTCTAAGAATCCTTGTGTCCATAGGTCTTTGTACTGCACTTTGGGAACAATTCATTTGAAAAAAGGTCAGTGGGGTAACAAGGGATTAGCTGTAGAGATCAAAGATAAATGATTGTATATAAAGTGGATCAGAGGAAAGGAATATGTAATGATAGAATAGAGAGTAGGTTTGAGAAAGCGGTGCTGGGATGATAGCATAGAAAGAGGATTGGAGAGAGCGTGAATAGAAAAAAAAGGATAGGAAAGAATGGTGATAGAATGATAAAATAGAGGTTGAGAAAGAGTCGTGGGAAATGATAGAATGAGGGTTCAAGAAAATAGGTGTGGAATGATAGAGTAGGTATGGAATGATATAGTAGGTATGGAATGATAGAGAAGGTATGGAATGATAGAGAGAGTAGGTATGGAATGATATAGTAGGTAAGGAATGATAGAGTAGGTATGGAATGATAGAGTAGGTATGGAATGATAGAGAGAGTAGGTATGGAATGATAGAGTAGGTATGGAATTATATAGTAGGTATGGAATGATAGAGTAGGTATGGAATGATATAGTAGGTATGGAATGATAGAGTAGGTATGGAATGATAGAGAGAGTAGGTATGGAATGATATAGTAGGTATGGAATGATATAGTAGGTATGGAATGATAGAGTAGGTATGGAATGATATAGTAGGTATGGAATGATAGAGAGAGTAGGTATGGAATGATAGAGTAGGTATGGAATTATATAGTAGGTATGGAATGATAGAGTAGGTATGGAATGATATAGTAGGTATGGAATGATAGAGTAGGTATGGAATGATAGAGAGAGTAGGTATGGAATGATATAGTAGGTATGGAATGATATAGTAGGTATGGAATGATAGAGTAGGTATGGAATGATATAGTAGGTATGGAATGATAGAGAGAGTAGGTATGGAATGATATAGTAGGTATGGAATGATATAGTAGGTATGGAATGATAGAGTAGGTATGGAATGATATAGTAGGTATGGAATGATAGAGTAGGTATGGAATGATAGAGTAGGTATGGAATGATAGAGAGAGTAGGCATGGAATGATATAGTAGGTATGGAATGATAGAGTAGGTATGGAATGATAGAGAGAGTAGGTATGGAATGATAGAGTAGGTGTGGAATGATAGAGTAGGTATGGAATTATAGAGAGAGTAGGTATGGAATTATAGCGAGAGTAGGTATGAAATGATAGAGAGAGTAGGTATGAAATGATAGAGAGAGTAGGTATGGAATGATAGAGAGTAGGTATGGAATTATAGAGAGAGTAGGTATGAAATGATAGAGAGAGTAGGTGTGGAATGATAGAGAGAGTAGGTATGGAATGATAGAGTAGGTTTGGAATGATATAGTAGGTATGGAATGATATAGAGAGTAGGTGTGGAATGATAGAGTAGGTATGGAACGATATAGTAGGTATGGAATGATATAGAGAGTAGGTGTGAATGATAGAGTAGGTATGGAATGATAGAGAGAATAGGTGGTGGAATGATAGAGTAGGTGTGGAATGATAGAGAGAGTAGGTGTGGAATGATAGAGAGAGAAGATATGGAGTGATAGAGTAGGTATGGAATGATAGAGAGAGTAGGTGGTGGAATGATAGAGTAGGTGTGGAATGATACAGAGAGTAGGTGTGGAATGATAGAGAGAGTAGGTGGTGGAATGACAGAGAGAGTAGGTGTGGAATGATAGAGAGAGTAGGTGGTGGAATGATAAGAGAGAGTAGGTATGGAATGATAGAGAGAGTAGGTGTGGAATGATAGAGAGAGTAGGTATGAAATGATAGAGTAGGTATGGAATGATAGAGTAGGTATGGAATGATAGAGAGAGTAGGTATAAAATGATAGAGTAGGTATGGAATGATAGAGAGAGTAGGTATGAAATGAGAGAGTAGATATGGAATGATAGAGTAGGTATGGAATGATAGAGAGAGTAGGTATGAAATGATAGAGTAGGTATGGAATGATAGAGAGTGTAGGTGGTGGAATGTTAGAGAGAGTAGGTGGTGGAATGATAGAGAGAGTAGGTATGGAATGATTGAGAGAGTAGGTGTGAAATGATAGAGAGAGTAGGTTTGAAATGATAGAGTAGGTATGGGAATGATAGAGAGAGTAGGTGGTGGAATGATAGAGAGTGTAGGTGGGTGGTGGAATGATAGAGAGAGTAGGTATGGAATGATAGAGAGAGTAGGTGTGGAATGATAGAGAGAGTAGGTATGAAATGAGAGAGTAGATATGGAATGATAGAGTAGGTATGGAATGATAGAGTAGTATGGAATGATAGAGAGAGTAGGTATGAAATGATAGCGAGAGTAGGTATGGAATGATAGAGAGAGTAGGTATGGAATGGTAGAGAGATTAGGTATGGAATGATAGAGTAGGTATTGGAATGATAGAGAGAGTAGGTATGGAATGATATAGTAGGTATGGAATGATAGAGAGAGTAGATGTGGAATGATAGAGAGATTAGGTATGGAATGATAGAGTAGGTATGGAATGATAGAGAGAGTAGGTATGGAATGATATTGTAGGTATGGAATGATAGAGAGAGTAGATGTGGAATGATAGAGAGAGTAGGTATGAAATGATAGCGAGAGTAGGTATGGAATGATAGAGAGAGTAGGTATGGAATGATAGAGAGATTAGGTATGGAATGATAGAGTTGGTATGGAATGTAGAGAGAGTAGGTATGGAATGATATAGTAGGTATGGAATGATAGAGAGAGTAGATGTGGAATGATAGAGAGAGTGGGTATGGAATTATAGAGAGAGTAGTATGAAATGATAGAGTAGGTATGGAATGATTGAGAAGGTATGAATGATAGAGTAGGTATGGAATGATAGAGAGAGTTGGTGTGGAATGATAGGGAGAGTAAGTGTGGATGATTGAGAGAGATGGTGTGGAATGATAGAGAGAGTAGGTATGGATTGATTGTGAGTTGTTTTGGAATGTTAGTGTAGGAATGGAATGATTGAGTGTGTAGGAGTGGATGATTGTGTGAGTAGGTATGAAATGATAAGAGATTAGGTGTGGAATGATAGAAAGAGTAAGTATGGAATGATAGAGAGAGTTGGTATGGAATGATAGTGTGAGTAGGTGGTGGAATGATAGAGAGTGTAGGTATGGGATGATAGTGTGAGTAGGTGTGGATTGATAGTGTGAGTTGTATGGTATGTTAGAGTGAGTAGGTGTGGAATGATATTGTAGGTATGGAATGATAGAGAGCGTATGTATGGAATGATAGATAGAGTAGGTGGGGAATGATAGAGTGTGTAGATATGGAATGATAGAGTAGGTATGGAATGATATAGTAGGTATGGAATGATAGAGAGTGTAGGTGTGGAATGATAGAGTAGATATGGAATGATAGAGAGAGTAGTTATGGAATGATAGAGAGAGTAGGTGGTGGAATGATAGAGAGAGTAGGTGGTGGAATGATAGAGAGAGTAGGTATGGAATCATAGAGAGAGTAGGTGTGGAATGATAGAGAGAGTAGTTATGGAATGATAGAGAGAGTAGGTATGGAATGATAGATAGAGTAGGTGTGGAATGATAGAGAGAGTAGATATGGAATGATAGAGTAGGTATGGCATGATATAGTAGGTGTGGAATGATAGAGAGAGTAGGTGTGGAATGATAGAGTAGGTATGGAATGATAGAGAGAGTAGGTATGAAGTGATAGAGTAGATATGGAATGATAGAGTAGGTATGGAATGATAGAGGGAGTAGGTATGATATGATAGAGTAGGTATGGAATGATAGAGGGAGTAGGTATGAAATGATAGAGTAGGTGTGGAATGATAGAGAGAGTAGGTATGGAATGATAGAGAAGGTATGGAATGAAAGAGAGAGTAGAAATGGAATGATAGAGAAGGTATGGAATGATAGAGAGAGTAGGTATGAAGTGATAGAGTAGGTATGTAATGATAGATTAGGTATGGAATGATAGCGAGAGTAGGTATGAAATTATAGAGTAGATATGGAATGATAGAGAGAGTAGATGTGGAATGATAGAGAGAGTAGGTATGGAATGATAGAGAGAGTAGATGTGGAATGATAGAGAGAGTAGGTATGGAAAGATAGAGTAGGTGTGGAATGATAGAGAGAGTAGGTGTGGAATGATAGAGAGAGTAGGTATGAAATGATAGAGAGAGTAGGGATGGAATGATAGAAAGAGTAGGTGTGGAATGATGGAGAGAGTAGATATGGAATGATAGAGTAAGTATGGAATGATAGAGAGAGTAGGAATGAAATGATAGAGTAGGTGTGTAATGATAGAGAGAGTAGGTGTGGAATGATATAGAGAGTAGGTAAGAAATGATAGAGAGAGTAGGTATGGAATGATAGAGTAGGTGTGGAATGATAGAGAGAGTAAGTATGAAATGATAGAGTAGGTATGGAATGATAGAGTAGATATGGAATGATAGAGTAGATATGGAATGATAGAGAGAGTAGGTATGAAATGATAGAGAGAGTAGGTATGGAAGGATAGAGAGAGTAGATATGGAATGATAGAGAGAGAGTAGGTATGGAAGGATAGAGAGAGTAGGTATGGAATGATAGAGAGAGAGTAGGTATGGAAGGATAGAGAGAGTAGGTATGGAATGATAGAGAGAGAGAGTAGGTATGGAAGGATAGAGAGAGTAGGTATGGAATGATAGAGAGAGAGTAGGTATGGAAGGATGGAGAAAGTAGGTTTGGAATGATAGAGAGAGTAGGTGGTGGAATGATAGAGAGAGTAGGTGTGGAATGATAGAGTCAGTATGGAATGATAGAGAGAGTAGGAATGAAATGATAGAGTAGGTGTGTAATGATAGAGAGAGTAGGTGTGTAATGATATAGAGAGTAGGTATGAAATGATAGAGAGAGTAGGTATGGAATGATATAGAGAGTAGGTATGAAATGATAGAGAGAGTAGGTATGGAATGATAGAGTAGGTATGGAATGATAGAGTAGATAGGGAATGATAGAGAGAGTAGGTATGGAAGGATAGAGAGAGTAGGTATGGAATGATAGAGAGAGAGTAGGTATGGAAGGATAGAGAGAGTAGGTATGGAAAGATAGAGAGAGAGTAGGTATGGAAGGATAGAGAGAGTAGGTATGGAATGATAGAGAGAGAGTAGGTATGGAAGGATAGAGATAGTAGATATGGAATGATAGAGAGAGAGTAGGTATGGAAGGATAGAGAGAGTAGGTATGGAAGGATAGAGAGAGTAGGTATGGAATCATAGAGAGAGTAGGTATGGAATGATAGAGTAAGTATGGAATGATAGAGAGAGTAGGAATGAAATGATAGAGTAGGTGTGTAATGATAGAGAGAGTAGGTGTGGAATGATATAGAGAGTAGGTATGAAATGATAGAGAGAGTAGGTATGGAATGATAGAGTAGGTATGGAATGATAGAGTAGATATGGAATGATAGAGTAGATATGGAATGATAGAGAGAGTAGGTATGGAAGGATAGAGAGAGTATGTATGGAATGATAGAGAGAGAGTAGGTATGGAAGGATAGAGAGAGTAGGAATGAAATGATAGAGTAGGTGTGTAATGATAGAGAGAGTAGGTGTGGAATGATATAGAGAGTAGGTAAGAAATGATACAGAGAGTAGGTATGGAATGATAGAGTAGGTGTGGAATGATAGAGAGAGTAAGTATGAAATGATAGAGTAGGTATGGAATGATAGAGTAGATTTGGAATGATAGAGTTGATATGAAATGATAGAGAGAGTAGGTATGAAATGATAGAGAGAGTAGGTATGGAAGGATAGAGAGAGTAGATATGGAATGATAGAGAGAGAGTAGGTATGGAAGGATAGAGAGAGTAGGTATGGAATGATAGAGAGAGAGTAGGTATGGAAGGATAGAGAGAGTAGGTATGGAATGATAGAGAGAGAGAGTAGGTATGGAAGGATAGAGAGAGTAGGTATGGAATGATAGAGAGAGAGTAGGTATGGAAGGATGGAGAGAGTAGTTATGGAATGATAGAGAGAGTAGGTGGTGGAATGATAGAGAGAGTAGGTATGGAATGATAGAGTCAGTATGGAATGATAGAGAGAGTAGGAATGAAATGATAGAGTAGGTGTGTAATGATAGAGAGAGTAGGTGTGGAATGATATAAAGAGTAGGTATGAAATGATAGAGAGAGTAGGTATGGAATGATATAGAGAGTAGGTATGAAATGATAGAGTAGATATGGAATGATAGAGAGAGTAGGTATGGAAGGATAGAGAGAGTAGGTATGGAATGATAGAGAGAGAGTAGGTATGGAAGGATAGAGAGAGTAGGTATGGGATGATAGAGAGAGAGTAGGTATGGAAGCATAGAGAGAGTAGGTATGGAATGATAGAGAGAGAGTAGGTATGGAAGGATAGAGATAGTAGATATGGAATGATAGAGAGAGAGTAGGTATGGAAGGATAGAGAGAGTAGGTATGGAAGGATAGAGAGAGTAGGTATGGAATGATAGAGAGAGTAGGTATGGAATGATAGAGTAAGTATGGAATGATAGAGAGAGTAGGAATGAAATGATAGAGTAGGTGTGTAATGATAGAGAGAGTAGGTGTGGAATGATATAGAGAGTAGGTATGAAATGATAGAGAGAGTAGGTATGGAATGATAGAGTAGGTATGGAATGATAGAGTAGATATGGGATGATAGAGTAGATATGGAATGATAAGAGAGTAGGTATGGAAGGATAGAGAGAGTAGGTATGGAATGATAGAGAGAGAGTAGGTATGGAAGGATAGAGAGAGTAGGTATGGAATGATAGAGAGAGAGAGTAGGTATGGAAGGATAGAGAGAGTAGATATGGAATAATAGAGAGAGAGTAGGTATGGAAGGATAGAGAGAGTAGGTATGGAAGGATAGAGAGAGTAGGTATGGAATGATAGAGAGAGTAGGTATGGATGATAGAGTAAGTATGGAATGTAGAGAGAGTAGGAATGAAATGATAGAGTAGGTGTGTAATGATGAGAGAGTAGGTGTGGAATGATATAGAGAGTAGGTATGAAATGATAGAGAGAGTATGTATGGAATGATAGAGTAGGTATGGAATGATAGAGTAGATATGGAATGATAGAGTAGATATGGAATGATAGAGAGAGTAGGTATGGAAGGATAGAGAGAGGAGGTATGGAATGATAGAGAGAGAGTAGGTATGGAAGGATAGAGAGAGTAGGTATGGAATGATAGAGTAGGTATGGAATGATAGAGTAGATATGGAATGATAGAGTAGATATGGAATGATAGAGAGAGTAGGTATGGAAGGATAGAGTGGGTTGAAGTGGTGTGGGAGGTGGAGTGTGTTGGTTGGTGTGTGGAGGTTGGTTGGTGAGAGAAGGAGGTATGGAATGATAGAGAGAGAGTAGGTATGGAAGGATAGAGAGAGTAGGTATGGAATGATAGAGAGAGTAGGTATGGAATGATAGAGAGAGAGTAGGTATGGAAGGATAGAGAGAGTAGGTATGGAATGATAGAGAGAGAGTAGGTATGGAAGGCTAGAGAGAGTAGGTATGGAATGATAGAGAGAGTAGGTATGAAATGATAGAGTAAGTATGGAATGATAGAGAGAGTAGGAATGAATTATAGAGTAGGTATGAAATGATAGAGAGAGTAGGTATGGAATGATAGAGAGAGTAGGTATGAAATGATAGAGAGAGTAGGTATGGAATGATAGAGAGAGTAGGTGTGGAATGATAGAGAGAGTAAGTATGAAATTATAGAGTAGGTATGGAATGATAGAGTAGGTATGGAATGATAGAGTAGATATGGAATGATAGAGAGAGTAGGTATGAAATGATAGAGAGAGTAGGTATGGAAGGATAGAGAGAGTAGGTATGGAATAATAGAGAGAGAGTAGGTATGGAATGATAGAGAAGAGTAGGTATGGAATGATAGAGTAGATATGGAATGATAGAGTAGATATGGAATGATAGAGTAGATATGGAATGATAGGAGAGTAGGTATGGAATGATAGAGAGAGTAGGTGTGGAATGATAGAGAGAGTAGATATGGATGATAGAGAGAGTAGGTATGGAATGATAGAGAGAGTAGGTGTGGAATGATAGAGAGAGTAGGTGTCGAATGATAGAGAGAGTAGGTATGGAATGATAGAGAGAGTAGGTGTGGAATGATAGAGTAGATATGGAATGATAGAGAGAGTAGGTACGGAATAATAGAGAGAGAGTAGGTATGGAAGGATAGAGAGAGTAGGTATGGAATGATAGAGAGAGTAGGTATGAAATGATAGAGAGAGAGAGTAGGTATGGAATGATAGAGAGAGTAGGTATGGAATGATAGAGAGAGAGTAGGTATGAAAGGATAGAGAGAGTAGGTATGGAATGATAGAGAGAGAAGGTATGGAATGATAGAGTAAGTATGGAATGATAGAGAGAGTAGGAATGAAATGATAGAGTAGGTATGAAATGATAGAGAGAGTAGGTATGGAATGATAGAGAGAGTAGGTATGAAATGATAGAGAGAGTAGGTATGGAAGGATAGAGAGAGTAGGTATGGAATGATAGAGAGAGAGTAGGTATGGAAGGATAGAGAAAGTAGGTATGGAATGATAGAGAGTAGATATGGATGATAGAGTAGATATGGAATGATAGAGAGAGTAGGCATGGAATGATAGAGAGAGTAGGTGTGGAATGAAAGAGAGAGTAGGTGTGGAATGATAGAGAGAGTAGGTATGGAATGATAGAGAGAGTAGGTATGGAATGATAGAGAGAGTAGGTATGGAGGGATAGAGAGAGTAGATATGGAATGATAGAGAGAGTAGGTATGGAAGTATAGAGAGAGTAGGTATGGAATGATAGAGAGTAGGTATGGAATGATAAAGAGAGTAGGTATGGAATGATAGAGAGAGTAGGTATGGAATGATAGAGAGAGTAGGTGTGGAATGATAGAGTAGATATGGAAGGATAGAGAGAGAAGGTACGGAATGATAGAGAGAGAGTAGGTATGGAATGATAGAGAGAGTAGGTATGGAATGATAGAATAGAGAGAACAGGAAAGTGCAGTGATGGAATGATAGAGAGAGTAGGTATGAAATGATAGAGTAGGTATGGAATGATAGAGTAGATATGGAATGATAGAGAGAGTAGGTATGGAAGAATAGAGAGAGTAGGTGTAGAGTGATAGAGAGAGTAGCTATGGAAGGCTAGAGAGAGTAGGTGTGGAATGATAGAGAGAGTAGGTGTGGAATGATAGAGAGAGTAGATGTGGAATGATAGAGAGAGTAAGTATGGAATGATAGAGAGAGTAGGTGTGGAATGATAGAGTAGATATGGATGATAGAGAGAGTAGGTATGGAAGGATAGAGAGAGTAGGTGTGGAATGATAGAGAGAGTATGTATGGAAGGATAGAGAGAGTAGGTGTGGAATGTTAGAGAGAGTAGGTGTGGAATGATAGAGAGAGTAGGTGTGGAATGATAGAGAGAGTAAGTATGGAATGATAGAGAGAGTAGGTGTGGAATGATATAGAGAGTAGGTATGGAATGATAGAGAGAGTAAGTATGGAATGATAGAGAGAGTAGGTGTGGAATGATAGAGAGAGAGAGTAGGTATGGAATGATAGAGAGAGTAGTTATGGAATGATAGAGAGAGTAGGTATGGAATGATAGAGAGAGTAGTTATGGAATGATAGAGAGAGTAGGTATGGAAGGATAGAGAAAGTAGGTATGGAATGATAGAGAGAGAGAGTAGGTATGGAAGGATAGAGAGAGTAGGTATGGAATGATAGAGAGAGTAGGTATGGAATGATAGAGAGAGAAGGTATGGAATGATAGAGTAAGTATGGAATGATAGAGAGAGTAGGAATGAAATGATAGAGTAGGTATGAAATGATAGAGAGAGTAGGTATGGAATGATAGAGAGAGTAGGTATGAAATGATAGAGAGAGTAGGTATGGAAGGATAGAGAGAGTAGGTATGGAATGATAGAGAGAGAGTAGGTATGGAAGGATAGAGAAGTAGGTATGGAATGATAGAGAGTAGATATGGAATGATAGAGTAGATATGGAATGATAGAGAGAGTAGGCATGGAATGATAGAGAGAGTAGGTGTGGAATGAAAGAGAGAGTAGGTGTGGAATGATAGAGAGAGTAGGTATGGAATGATAGAGAGAGTAGGTATGGAATGATAGAGAGAGTAGGTATGGAGGGATAGAGAGAGTAGATATGTGTCACGATGCCGGCTGGCAGGTAGTGGACCCTCTGTGCCAGAGAGGGATTGGCGTGGACCGTGCTAGTGGACCGGTTCTAAGCCACTACTGGTTTTCACCAGAGCCCGCCGCAAAGCGGGATGGTCTTGCTGCGGCGGTAGTGACCAGGTCGTATCCACTAGCAACGGCTCACCTCTCTGGCTGCTGAAGATAGGCGCGGTACAAGGGAGTAGGCAGAAGCAAGGTCGGACGTAGCAGAAGGTCGGGGCAGGCAGCAAGGATCGTAGTCAGGGGCAACGGCAGAAGGTCTGGAAACACTGGCAAGGAACACACAAGGAACGCTTTCACTGGCACTAAGGCAACAAGATCCGGCAAGGGAGTGCAAGGGAAGTGAGGTAATATAGGGAAGTGCACAGGTGAAAACCCTAATTGGAACCACTGCGCCAATCAGCGGCGCAGTGGCCCTTTAAATCGCAGAGACCCGGCGCGCGCGCGCCCTAGGGAGCGGGGCCGCGCGCGCCGGGACAGAACAGACGGGGAGCGAGTCAGGTAGGGGAGCCGGGGTGCGCATCGCGAGCGGGCGCTACCCGCATCGCGAATCGCATCCCGGCTGGCAGCAGGATCGCAGCGCCCCGGGTCAGAGGACGTGACCGGAGCGCTGCAGCGGAGGGAGTGAAGCGAGCGCTCCGGGGAGGAGCGGGGACCCGGAGCGCTCGGCGTAACAGTACCCCCCCCCTTGGGTCTCCCCCTCTTCTTGGAGCCTGAGAACCTGAGGAGCAGACTTTTATCAAGGATGTTGTCCTCAGGTTCCCAGGATCTCTCTTCAGGACCACAACCCTCCCAGTCTACTAAAAAAAAATTTTTCCCTCTGACCTTTTTGGCAGCCAAAATTTCCTTGACCGAGAAGACGTCCGAGGAGCCGGAAACAGGAGTGGGGGGAACAGATTTGGGAGAAAAACGGTTGAGGATGAGTGGTTTGAGAAGAGAGACGTGAAAGGCATTAGGGATACGAAGAGAAGGAGGAAGAAGAAGTTTATAAGAGACAGGATTAATTTGACACAAAATTTTGAAAGGACCAAGATAGCGTGGTCCCAACTTGTAGCTAGGGACACGGAAGCGGACATATTTAGCGGAGAGCCATACCTTGTCTCCAGGGGAAAAAACGGGGGGAGCTCTTCTTTTCTTATCCGCGAACCTCTTCATGCGTGAAGAAGCCTGTAAGAGAGAATTTTGGGTCTCTCTCCATATAATGGAAAGGTCACGAGAAATTTCATCCACAGCGGGCAGACCAGAGGGCAAGGGGGTAGGGAGGGGGGGAAGAGGGTGACGGCCGTACACCACGAAAAATGGGGATTTGGAGGAAGATTCAGAGACCCTGAAGTTATACGAAAATTCGGCCCATGGAAGGAGATCTGCCCAGTCATCCTGGCGGGAGGAAACAAAATGTCGCAAATAATCACCCAGGATCTGGTTAATTCTTTCTACTTGTCCATTGGACTGGGGATGATATGCAGAGGAAAAATTTAATTTAATCTTGAGTTGTTTACAGAGAGCCCTCCAGAATTTAGACACGAATTGGACCCCTCTATCCGAGACAATCTGCGTAGGCAACCCGTGAAGACGAAAAATGTGTACAAAAAATTGTTTAGCCAACTGAGGCGCAGAAGGAAGACCAGGAAGAGGGATGAAATGTGCCATTTTGGAGAATCGATCAACGACCACCCAAATAACGGTGTTGCCACGGGAAGGGGGTAAATCAGTAATAAAATCCATACCAATCAGAGACCAAGGCTGTTCGGGGACAGGCAGAGGATGAAGAAAACCAGCGGGCTTCTGGCGAGGAGTCTTATCCCGGGCACAGATAGTGCAGGCTCGCACAAAGTCCCCAACATCCGTCTCCAGAGTCGGCCACCAATAGAAGCGGGAGATGAGTTGCACAGATTTCTTGATGCCCGCATGACCTGCGAGATGGGAGGAGTGACCCCATTTGAGGATTCCGAGGCGTTGGCGTGGAGAAACAAAGGTCTTTCCTGGAGGAGTCTGCCTGATGGAGGCAGGAGAAGTGGAGATCAGGCAGTCAGGTGGAATGATGTGTTGCGGAGGGAGATCAACTTCTGAGGCATCCGAGGAACGAGAGAGAGCATCGGCCCTAATGTTCTTATCGGCAGGACGAAAGTGAATCTCAAAATTAAATCGGGCAAAGAACAGAGACCACCGGGCCTGGCGAGGATTCAGCCGTTGGGCCGACTGGAGGTAGGAGAGGTTCTTGTGGTCGGTGTAGATAATAACAGGAAATCTTGATCCCTCCAGCAGATGCCTCCATTCCTCAAGTGCTAATTTAATGGCTAGAAGCTCTCGATCCCCGATGGAGTAGTTCCTCTCCGCTGGAGAGAAGGTCCTAGAGAAAAAACCACAAGTGACAGCATGCCCGGAAGGATTTTTTTGTAGAAGAACAGCTCCAGCTCCTACTGAGGAGGCATCAACCTCCAATAGGAAGGGTTTGGAAGGGTCAGGTCTGGAGAGCACGGGAGCCGAAGAAAAGGCAGACTTGAGTCGTTTAAAGGAGTCTTCTGCTTGAGGAGGCCAGGACTTGGGATCAGCATTTTTCTTGGTTAAAGCCACGATAGGAGCCACAATGGTAGAAAAATGTGGAATAAATTGCCTGTAATAATTGGCGAACCCCAAAAAGCGTTGGATAGCACGGAGTCCGGAGGGGCGTGGCCAATTTAAGACGGCAGAGAGTTTGTCTGGATCCATCTGTAGTCCCTGGCCAGAGACCAAATATCCTAGAAAAGGAAGAGATTGGCATTCAAACAGACATTTCTCAATTTTGGCATAGAGTTGGTTGTCACGAAGTCTCTGAAGAACCATACGGACATGCTGGCGGTGTTCTTCTAGATTGGCAGAAAAAATTAGGATATCGTCCAGATATACCACAACACAGGAGTATAACAGATCACGAAAAATTTCATTGACAAAGTCTTGGAAGACGGCAGGGGCATTGCACAGTCCAAAGGGCATGACCAGATACTCAAAGTGTCCATCTCTGGTGTTAAATGCCGTTTTCCACTCGTCCCCCTCTCTGATGCGGATGAGGTTATAGGCGCCTCTTAAGTCCAATTTAGTGAAGATGTGGGCACCTTGGAGGCGATCAAAGAGTTCAGAGATGAGGGGTAAGGGGTAGCGGTTCTTAACCGTGATTTTATTAAGACCGCGGTAGTCAATGCAAGGACGTAGGGAGCCATCTTTTTTGGACACAAAGAAAAATCCGGCTCCGGCAGGAGAGGAGGATTTACGGATAAAGCCCTTTTTTAGATTCTCCTGGACGTATTCGGACATGGCAAGAGTCTCTGGGGCAGAGAGAGGATAAATTCTGCCCCGGGGTGGAGTAGTACCCGGGAGGAGGTCGATAGGGCAATCATAAGGCCTGTGAGGAGGTAGAGTCTCAGCTTGTTTTTTGCAGAAAACATCCGCGAAGTCCATATAGGCCTTAGGGAGACCGGTTACTGGAGGAACCACAGAGTTACGGCAAGGGTTACTGGGAACCGGTTTTAGACAGTTCTTGGAACAAGAGGACCCCCAACTCTTGATCTCCCCAGTGGACCAATCCAGGGTTGGGGAATGAAGTTGAAGCCAGGGAAGTCCAAGGAGAATCTCCGAGGTGCAATTGGGGAGGACCAAAAGTTCAATCCTCTCATGATGAGATCCGATGCTCATAAGAAGGGGCTCCGTGCGGAGACGTATGGTACAGTCCAATCTTTCATTATTTACACAATTGATGTAGAGGGGTCTGGCGAGACTGGTCACTGGGATGTTGAACCTGTTGACGAGAGAGGCCAAAATAAAATTTCCTGCAGATCCAGAGTCCAAGAAGGCCACTGTAGAGAAGGAGAAGGCAGAGGCAGACATCCGCACAGGCACAGTAAGGCGTGGAGAAGCAGAGTAGACATCAAGGACTGTCTCACCTTTGTGCGGAGTCAGCGTACGTCTTTCCAGGCGGGGAGGACGGATAGGACAATCCCTCAGGAAGTGTTCGGTACTAGCACAGTACAGGCAGAGGTTCTCCATACGGCGTCGTGTCCTCTCTTGAGGTGTCAGGCGAGACCGGTCGACCTGCATAGCCTCCACGGCGGGAGGCACAGGAACAGATTGCAGGGGACCAGAGGAGAGAGGAGCCGAGGAGACGAAACGCCTCGTGCGAACAGAGTCCATATCTTGGCGGAGTTCCTGACGCCTTTCAGAAAAACGCATGTCAATGCGAGTGGCTAGGTGAATAAGTTCATGTAGATTAGCAGGAATTTCTCGTGCGGCCAGAACATCTTTAATGTTGCTGGATAGGCCTTTTTTGAAGGTCGCGCAGAGGGCCTCATTATTCCAGGACAATTCTGAAGCAAGTGTACGGAATTGTACGGCATACTCGCCAACGGAAGAATTACCCTGGACCAGGTTCAACAGGGCAGTCTCAGCAGAAGAGGCTCGGGCAGGTTCCTCAAAGACACTTCGGATTTCCGAGAAGAAGGAGTGTACAGAGGCAGTGACGGGGTCATTGCGGTCCCAGAGCGGTGTGGCCCATGACAGGGCTTTTCCGGACAGAAGACTGACTACGAAAGCCACCTTAGACCTTTCAGTGGGAAACAGGTCCGACATCATCTCCAGATGCAGGGAACATTGGGAAAGAAAGCCACGGCAAAACTTAGAGTCCCCATCAAATTTATCTGGCAAGGATAAGCGTATCCCAGGAGCGGCCACTCGCTGCGGAGGAGGTGCAGGAGCTGGCGGAGGAGATGACTGCTGAAGCTGTGGTAGCAACTGTTGTAGCATAACGGTCAGTTGAGACAGCTGTTGGCCTTGTTGCGCTATCTGTTGTGACTGCTGGGCGACCACCGTGGTGAGGTCAGCGACAACTGGCAGAGGAACTTCAGCGGGATCCATGGCCGGATCTACTGTCACGATGCCGGCTGGCAGGTAGTGGACCCTCTGTGCCAGAGAGGGATTGGCGTGGACCGTGCTAGTGGACCGGTTCTAAGCCACTACTGGTTTTCACCAGAGCCCGCCGCAAAGCGGGATGGTCTTGCTGCGGCGGTAGTGACCAGGTCGTATCCACTAGCAACGGCTCACCTCTCTGGCTGCTGAAGATAGGCGCGGTACAAGGGAGTAGGCAGAAGCAAGGTCGGACGTAGCAGAAGGTCGGGGCAGGCAGCAAGGATCGTAGTCAGGGGCAACGGCAGAAGGTCTGGAAACACTGGCAAGGAACACACAAGGAACGCTTTCACTGGCACTAAGGCAACAAGATCCGGCAAGGGAGTGCAAGGGAAGTGAGGTAATATAGGGAAGTGCACAGGTGAAAACCCTAATTGGAACCACTGCGCCAATCAGCGGCGCAGTGGCCCTTTAAATCGCAGAGACCCGGCGCGCGCGCGCCCTAGGGAGCGGGGCCGCGCGCGCCGGGACAGAACAGACGGGGAGCGAGTCAGGTAGGGGAGCCGGGGTGCGCATCGCGAGCGGGCGCTACCCGCATCGCGAATCGCATCCCGGCTGGCAGCAGGATCGCAGCGCCCCGGGTCAGAGGACGTGACCGGAGCGCTGCAGCGGAGGGAGTGAAGCGAGCGCTCCGGGGAGGAGCGGGGACCCGGAGCGCTCGGCGTAACAATATGGAATGATAGAGAGAGTAGGTATGGAAGTATAGAGAGAGTAGGTATGGAATGATAGAGAGTAGGTATGGAATGATAAAGAGAGTAGGTATGGAATGATAGAGAGAGTAGGTATGGAATGATAGAGAGAGTAGGTGTGGAATGATAGAGTAGATATGGAAGGATAGAGAGAGAAGGTACGGAATGATAGAGAGAGAGTAGGTATGGAATGATAGAGAGAGTAGGTATGGAATGATAGAATAGAGAGAACAGGAAAGTGCAGTGATGGAATGATAGAGAGAGTAGGTATGAAATGATAGAGTAGGTATGGAATGATAGAGTAGATATGGAATAATAGAGAGAGTAGGTATGGAAGAAAAGAGAGAGTAGGTGTAGAGTGATAGAGAGAGTAGCTATGGAAGGCTAGAGAGAGTAGGTGTGGAATGATAGAGAGAGTAGGTGTGGAATGATAGAGAGAGTAGATGTGGAATGATAGAGAGAGTAAGTATGGAATGATAGAGAGAGTAGGTGTGGAATGATAGAGTAGATATGGAATGATAGAGAGAGTAGGTATGGAAGGATAGAGAGAGTAGGTGTGGAATGATAGAGCGAGTATGTATGGAAGGATAGAGAGAGTAGGTGTGGAATGTTAGAGAGAGTAGGTGTGGAATGATAGAGAGAGTAGGTGTGGAATGATAGAGAGAGTAAGTATGGAATGATAGAGAGAGTAGGTGTGGAATGATATAGAGAGTAGGTATGGAATGATAGAGAGAGTAAGTATGGAATGATAGAGAGAGTAGGTGTGGAATGATAGAGAGAGAGAGTAGGTATGGAATGATAGAGAGAGTAGTTATGGAATGATAGAGAGAGTAGGTATGGAATGATAGAGAGAGTAGTTATGGAATGATAGAGAGAGTAGGTATGGAAGGATAGAGAAAGTAGGTATGGAATGATAGAGAGAGAGAGTAGGTATGGAAGGATAGAGAGAGTAGGTATGGAATGATAGAGAGAGTAGGTGTGGAATGATAGAGAGAGTAGGTGTGGAATGATAGAGAGAGTAGGTATGGAATGATAGAGTAAGTATGGAATAATAGAGAGAGTAGGAATGAAATGATAGAGTAGGTATGAAATGATAGAGAGAGTAGGTATGGAATGATAGAGAGAGAAGGTATGAAATGATAGAGAGAGTAGGTATGGAAGGATAGAGAAAGTAGGTATGGAATGATAGAGAGAGAGAGTAGGTATGGAAGGATAGAGAGAGTAGGTATGGAATGATAGAGAGAGTAGGTGTGGAATGATAGAGAGAGTAGGTGTGGAATGATAGAGAGAGTAGGTATGGAATGATAGAGAGAGTAGGTATGGAATGATAGAGAGAGTAGGTATGGAGGGATAGAGAGAGTAGATATGGAATGATAGAGAGAGTAGGTATGGAAGGATAGAGAGAGTAGGTATGGAATGATAGAGAGTAGGTATGGAATGATAGAGAGAGTAGGTATGGAATGATAGAGAGAGTAGGTATGGAATGATAGAGAGAGTAGGTGTGGAATGATAGAGTAGATATGGAAGGATAGAGAGAGTAGGTACGGAATGATAGAGAGAGAGAGTAGGTATGGAATGATAGAGAGAGTAGGTATGGAATGATAGAGAGAGAGTAGGTATGAAAGGATAGAGAGAGTAGGTATGGAATGATAGAGAGAGAAGGTATGGAATGATAGAGTAAGTATGGAATGATAGAGAGAGTAGGAATGAAATGATAGAGTAGGTATGAAATGATAGAGAGAGTAGGTATGGAATGATAGAGAGAGTAGGTATGAAATGATAGAGAGAGTAGGTATGGAAGGATAGAGAGAGTAGGTATGGAATGATAGAGAGAGAGTAGGTATGGAAGGATAGAGAAAGTAGGTATGGAATGATAGAGAGTAGATATGGAATGATAGAGTAGATATGGAATGATAGAGAGAGTAGGCATGGAATGATAGAGAGAGTAGGTGTGGAATGAAAGAGAGAGTAGGTGTGGAATGATAGAGAGAGTAGGTATGGAATGATAGAGAGAGTAGGTATGGAATGATAGAGAGAGTAGGTATGGAGGGATAGAGAGAGTAGATATGGAATGATAGAGAGAGTAGGTATGGAAGTATAGAGAGAGTAGGTATGGAATGATAGAGAGTAGGTATGGAATGATAAAGAGAGTAGGTATGGAATGATAGAGAGAGTAGGTATGGAATGATAGAGAGAGTAGGTGTGGAATGATAGAGTAGATATGGAAGGATAGAGAGAGAAGGTACGGAATGATAGAGAGAGAGTAGGTATGGAATGATAGAGAGAGTAGGTATGGAATGATAGAATAGAGAGAACAGGAAAGTGCAGTGATGGAATGATAGAGAGAGTAGGTATGAAATGATAGAGTAGGTATGGAATGATAGAGTAGATATGGAATGATAGAGAGAGTAGGTATGGAAGAATAGAGAGAGTAGGTGTAGAGTGATAGAGAGAGTAGCTATGGAAGGCTAGAGAGAGTAGGTGTGGAATGATAGAGAGAGTAGGTGTGGAATGATAGAGAGAGTAGATGTGGAATGATAGAGAGAGTAAGTATGGAATGATAGAGAGAGTAGGTGTGGAATGATAGAGTAGATATGGAATGATAGAGAGAGTAGGTATGGAAGGATAGAGAGAGTAGGTGTGGAATGATAGAGAGAGTATGTATGGAAGGATAGAGAGAGTAGGTGTGGAATGTTAGAGAGAGTAGGTGTGGAATGATAGAGAGAGTAGGTGTGGAATGATAGAGAGAGTAAGTATGGAATGATAGAGAGAGTAGGTGTGGAATGATATAGAGAGTAGGTATGGAATGATAGAGAGAGTAAGTATGGAATGATAGAGAGAGTAGGTGTGGAATGATAGAGAGAGAGAGTAGGTATGGAATGATAGAGAGAGTAGTTATGGAATGATAGAGAGAGTAGGTATGGAATGATAGAGAGAGTAGTTATGGAATGATAGAGAGAGTAGGTATGGAAGGATAGAGAAAGTAGGTATGGAATGATAGAGAGAGAGAGTAGGTATGGAAGGATAGAGAGAGTAGGTATGGAATGATAGAGAGAGTAGGTATGGAATGATAGAGAGAGAAGGTATGGAATGATAGAGTAAGTATGGAATGATAGAGAGAGTAGGAATGAAATGATAGAGTAGGTATGAAATGATAGAGAGAGTAGGTATGGAATGATAGAGAGAGTAGGTATGAAATGATAGAGAGAGTAGGTATGGAAGGATAGAGAGAGTAGGTATGGAATGATAGAGAGAGAGTAGGTATGGAAGGATAGAGAAAGTAGGTATGGAATGATAGAGAGTAGATATGGAATGATAGAGTAGATATGGAATGATAGAGAGAGTAGGCATGGAATGATAGAGAGAGTAGGTGTGGAATGAAAGAGAGAGTAGGTGTGGAATGATAGAGAGAGTAGGTATGGAATGATAGAGAGAGTAGGTATGGAATGATAGAGAGAGTAGGTATGGAGGGATAGAGAGAGTAGATATGGAATGATAGAGAGAGTAGGTATGGAAGTATAGAGAGAGTAGGTATGGAATGATAGAGAGTAGGTATGGAATGATAAAGAGAGTAGGTATGGAATGATAGAGAGAGTAGGTATGGAATGATAGAGAGAGTAGGTGTGGAATGATAGAGTAGATATGGAAGGATAGAGAGAGAAGGTACGGAATGATAGAGAGAGAGTAGGTATGGAATGATAGAGAGAGTAGGTATGGAATGATAGAATAGAGAGAACAGGAAAGTGCAGTGATGGAATGATAGAGAGAGTAGGTATGAAATGATAGAGTAGGTATGGAATGATAGAGTAGATATGGAATGATAGAGAGAGTAGGTATGGAAGAATAGAGAGAGTAGGTGTAGAGTGATAGAGAGAGTAGCTATGGAAGGCTAGAGAGAGTAGGTGTGGAATGATAGAGAGAGTAGGTGTGGAATGATAGAGAGAGTAGATGTGGAATGATAGAGAGAGTAAGTATGGAATGATAGAGAGAGTAGGTGTGGAATGATAGAGTAGATATGGAATGATAGAGAGAGTAGGTATGGAAGGATAGAGAGAGTAGGTGTGGAATGATAGAGAGAGTATGTATGGAAGGATAGAGAGAGTAGGTGTGGAATGTTAGAGAGAGTAGGTGTGGAATGATAGAGAGAGTAGGTGTGGAATGATAGAGAGAGTAAGTATGGAATGATAGAGAGAGTAGGTGTGGAATGATATAGAGAGTAGGTATGGAATGATAGAGAGAGTAAGTATGGAATGATAGAGAGAGTAGGTGTGGAATGATAGAGAGAGAGAGTAGGTATGGAATGATAGAGAGAGTAGTTATGGAATGATAGAGAGAGTAGGTATGGAATGATAGAGAGAGTAGTTATGGAATGATAGAGAGAGTAGGTATGGAAGGATAGAGAAAGTAGGTATGGAATGATAGAGAGAGAGAGTAGGTATGGAAGGATAGAGAGAGTAGGTATGGAATGATAGAGAGAGTAGGTGTGGAATGATAGAGAGAGTAGGTGTGGAATGATAGAGAGAGTAGGTATGGAATGATAGAGTAAGTATGGAATAATAGAGAGAGTAGGAATGAAATGATAGAGTAGGTATGAAATGATAGAGAGAGTAGGTATGGAATGATAGAGAGAGTAGGTATGAAATGATAGAGAGAGTAGGTATGGAAGGATAGAGAAAGTAGGTATGGAATGATAGAGAGAGAGAGTAGGTATGGAAGGATAGAGAGAGTAGGTATGGAATGATAGAGAGAGTAGGTGTGGAATGATAGAGAGAGTAGGTGTGGAATGATAGAGAGAGTAGGTATGGAATGATAGAGAGAGTAGGTATGGAATGATAGAGAGAGTAGGTATGGAGGGATAGAGAGAGTAGATATGGAATGATAGAGAGAGTAGGTATGGAAGGATAGAGAGAGTAGGTATGGAATGATAGAGAGTAGGTATGGAATGATAGAGAGAGTAGGTATGGAATGATAGAGTAGGTATGGAATGATAGAGAGAGTAGGTGTGGAATGATAGAGTAGATATGGAAGGATAGAGAGAGTAGGTACGGAATGATAGAGAGAGAGTAGGTATGGAATGATAGAGAGAGTAGGTATGGAATGATAGAGAGAGTAGGTATGGAATGATAGAATAGAGAGAACAGGAAAGTGCAGTGATGGAATGATAGAGAGAGTAGGTATGAAATGATAGAGTAGGTATGGAATGATAGAGTAGATATGGAATGATAGAGAGAGTAGGTATGGAAGGATAGAGAGAGTAGGTGTGGAATGATAGAGAGAGTAGGTATGGAAGGATAGAGAGAGTATGTGTGGAATGATAGAGAGAGTAGGTGTGGAATGATAGAGAGAGTAGGTGTGGAATGATAGAGAGAGTAAGTATGGAATGATAGAGAGAGTAGGTGTGGAATGATAGAGAGAGTAGGTATGGAATGATAGAGAGAGTAAGTATGGAATGATAGAGAGAGTAGGTGTGGAATGATAGAGAGAGTAGGTGTGGAATGATAGAGAGAGTAAGTATGGAATGATAGAGAGAGTAGATGTGGAATGATAGAGAGAGTAGGTATGGAATGATAGAGAGAGTAAGTATGGAATGATAGAGAGAGTAAGTATGGAATGATAGAGAGAGTAGGTGTGGAATGATAGAGAGAGTAGGTGTGGAATGATAGAGTAGATATGGAATGATAGAGAGAGTAGGTATGGAAGGATAGAGAGAGTAGGTTTGGAATGATAGAGAGTAGGTATGGAAGGATAGAGAGAGTAGGTGTGGAATGATAGAGAGAGTAGGTGTGGAATGATAGAGAGAGTAAGTATGGAATGATAGAGAGAGTAAGTGTGGAATGATAGAGAGAGTAGGTATGGAATGATAGAGGGAGTAAGTATGGAATGATAGAGAGAGTAGGTGTGGAATGATAGAGAGAGAGTAGGTATGGAATGATAGAGAGAGTAGTTATGAAATGATAGAGAGAGTAGGTATGGAATGATAGAGAGAGTAGTTATGGAATGATAGAGAGAGTGGGTGTGGAATGATAGAGAGAGTAGGTATGGAATGATAGAGAGAGTAGTTATGGAATGATAGAGAGAGTAGGTGTGGAATGATAGAGAGAGTAGGTGTGGAATGATATAGAGAGTAGGTATGGAATGATAGAGAGAGTAAGTATGGAATGATAGAGAGAGTAGGTGTGGAATGATAGAGAGAGTAGGTGTGGAATGATAGAGAGAGTAAGTATGGAATGATAGAGAGAGTAGATGTGGAATGATAGAGAGAGTAGGTATGGAATGATAGAGAGAGTAAGTATGGAATGATAGAGAGAGTAAGTATGGAATGATAGAGAGAGTAGGTGTGGAATGATAGAGAGAGTAGGTGTGGAATGATAGAGTAGATATGGAATGATAGAGAGAGTAGGTATGGAAGGATAGAGAGAGTAGGTTTGGAATGATAGAGAGTAGGTATGGAAGGATAGAGAGAGTAGGTGTGGAATGATAGAGAGAGTAGGTGTGGAATGATAGAGAGAGTAAGTATGGAATGATAGAGAGAGTAAGTGTGGAATGATAGAGAGAGTAGGTATGGAATGATAGAGGGAGTAAGTATGGAATGATAGAGAGAGTAGGTGTGGAATGATAGAGAGAGAGTAGGTATGGAATGATAGAGAGAGTAGTTATGAAATGATAGAGAGAGTAGGTATGGAATGATAGAGAGAGTAGTTATGGAATGATAGAGAGAGTGGGTGTGGAATGATAGAGAGAGTAGGTATGGAATGATAGAGAGAGTAGTTATGGAATGATAGAGAGAGTAGGTATGGGATGATAGAGAGAGTAGTTATGGAATGATAGAGAGAGTAGGTGTGGAATGATAGAGTAGATATGGAATGATAGAGAGAGTAGGTATGGAAGGATAGAGAGAGTAGGTGTGGAATGATATAGAGAGTAGGTATGGAATGATAGAGAGAGGAAGTATGGAATGATACAGAGAGTAGTTATGGAATGATAGAGAGAGTAGTTATGGAATGATAGAGAGAGTAGGTATGGAATGATAGAGAGAGTAGTTATGGAATGATAGAGAGAGTAGGTATGGAATGATAGAGAGAGTAGGTATGGAATGATAGAGAGAGTAGGTATGGAATGATAGAGAGAGTAGGTATGGAATGATAGAGAGAGTAGGTGTGGAATGATAGAGAGAGTAGGTATGGAATGATAGAGAGAGTAAGTATGGAATGATAGAGTAAGTATGGAATGAAAGAATAGAGAGAACAGGAAAGTGCAGTGATGGAATGATAGAGAGAGTAGATATGGAATGATAGAGAGAGTGGAATGATAGAGAGAGTAGATATGGAATGATAGAATAGAGAGATCAGAGAGACTCCCATAAAATAACATAATAGAGAGGTCAGAGATATAATGACAATAGACAGTGATGGAGATCAGAGCCCACACACTTCCTCTGCTGTCATCTTCTGGGGCCCCACAATCAGAATACCTCTGGAGCCCCTATAAGTGTGTGACCAGCAGACGGGAGAACAGGTACCATATGAGGGAGGGGGCGCTGTAGAGTCAGTCAGTGAGAGCAGTAGAGGAGTCAGCAGCCTCTATACCTACAGGCAGCACAGGAGGCGGCTCCCTGATCTCCGCGGTGTCCGCAGCACTACTACAACCAGGAAGCTCATCCCGACCGGGAGCCCGTGCCCTCTGCATCCTGCCCGCCCCGTGCCATCCTGCCTAACTAGTGGACCCGATACCAGCCCCCTGTGACATCAGGTGTGTGCCCTCCGGAGCTGGCGCTGCACTGTCTGTGCCCACCAGAGCTGGCGCTGTGCTACAGTACGGACCTGGCGATACCTGTGCCCACCAGAGCTGGCGCTGTGCTACAGTACGGACCTGGCGATACCTGTGCCCACCGGAGCTGGCACTTTACTGATCCTCCCGCTGCTGTCGGAGGTTTCCATCAGGTGAGGATGAGTGAACAGTAGGCATTATTATGTATGATAGATATTATTATGTATGATAGATATTATTATGTATGATAGATATTATTATGTATGTATTTATGATAGATATTATTATGTATGTATGTATGATAGATATTATTATGTATGTATGATATTATTATGTATGTATTATGTATGTATGATAGATGTGATCACTAACTTGTCCTGTCCAGTACCTGTGTAAAAACAGAGGAAGAGTTATTATATGCAATGTGTGTATTTATTTATGTGGCATGTGTATATGTACTGTGTGTATTTATTTATGTGTGATGTGTATATGTACTGTGTGTATTTATTTATGTGGCATGTGTATATGTACTGTGTGTATTTATTTATGTGTGATGTGTATATGTACTGTGTGTATTTATTTATGTGTGATGTGTATATGTACTGTGTGTATTTATTAATGTGTGATGTGTATGTGTGTACTGTGTGTATTTATTTATGTGTGATGTGTATATGTACTGTGTGTATTTATTAATGTGTGATGTGTATGTGTGTACTGTGTGTATTTATTAATGTGTGATGTGTATATGTACTGTGTGTATTTATTTATGTGTGATGTGTATATGTGTACTGTGTGTATTTATTTATGTGTGATGTGTATATGTACTGTGTGTATTTATTAATGTGTGATGTGTATGTGTGTACTGTGTGTATTTATTAATGTGTGATGTGTATATGTGTACTGTATGTATTTATTTATGTGTGATGTGTATATGTGTACTGTGTGTATTTATTAATGTGTGATGTGTATGTGTGTACTGTGTGTATTTATTTATGTGTGATGTGTATGTGTGTACTGTGTGTATTTATTTATGTGTGATGTGTATATGTACTGTGTGTATTTATTTATGTGTGATGTGTATGTGTGTACTGTGTGTATTTATAGATGTGTGATGTGTATATGTGTACTGTGTGTATTTATTTATGTGTGGTGTGTATATGTGTACTGTGTGTATTTATAGATGTGTGATGTGTATGTGTGTACTGTGTGTATTTATGTGTGATGTGTATATGTGTACTGTGTGTATTTATTTATGTGTGATGTGTATATGTGTACTGTGTGTATTTATAGATGTGTGATGTGTATATGTGTACAGTGTTTATTTATAGATGTGTGATGTGTATATGTGTACTGTGTGTATTTATGTGTGATGTGTATATGTGTACTGTGTGTATTTATAGATGTGTGATGTGTATATGTGTACAGTGTTTATTTATTAATGTGTGATGTGTATATGTGTACTGTGTGTATTTATTTATGTGTGATGTGTATGTGTGTACTGTGTGTATTTATTTATGTGTGATGTGTATATGTGTACTGTGTGTATTTATTAATGTGTGATGTGTATTTGTGTACTGTGTGTATTTATTAATGTGTGATGTGTATGTGTGTACTGTGTGTATTTACTTATGTGTGATGTGTATATGTACTGTGTGTATTTATTAATGTGTGATGTGTATGTGTGTACTGTGTGTATTTATTTATGTGTGATGTGTATATGTACTGTGTGTATTTATTTATGTGTGATGTGTATGTGTGTACTGTGTGTATTTATAGATGTGTGATGTGTATATGTGTACTGTGTGTATTTATTTATTTATTTGTGATGTGTATATGTGTACTGTGTGTATTTATTTATGTGGCATGTGTATATGTGTACTGTGTGTATTTATTTATGTGTGATGTGTATATGTGTACTGTGTGTATTTATTCATTTATGAGTGATGTGTGTATGTGTGATGAATGTACTGTGTAATTATAGATGTGGTTATATATGTATGTGTGTATTTATTTATTTGTGATGTGTATATGTGTACTGTGTGTATTTATTTATTTGTGATGTGTATATGTGTACTGTGTGTATTTATTTATTTGTGATGTGTATATGTGTACTGTGTGTATTACACAAGCGGTGTATCTGTTCAAAAGTTGCATATTTTGCGCAAAATCTGCGACTTTTGAGTAGGTTGTAGATTTATTTAGTGCGTAATGAGTTAATGTCCCACCGAATATAGCTGTTAACAAAAAATACCAAAAAAAAACTACCTTCTGCATAGGAGCTTGGTCTGTCCCTACACGTTTCCACTACTAGTTGTGGGATCATCAGGGGACATAAATTGGGGATACAGTATGGTACATTGAATAGGTATTGTATAGATCAGTGGTTTCTAAACTGTAGACCTCAAGCTGTTGCAAAACTACAATTCCCAGCGTGCCCGGACAGCCAACGGCTGTCCGGGCATGCTGGGAGTTGTAGTTTTGCCACAACTGGAGGTTCATAGCTTGGAGACAACTGGTATTGGTGCTATATAGGAGCTTATAGAAAACAGAAGAAAAACAAAAAAACGGGGCACTCTCTCGTATGCTGTCATTAGGTGGAAAATGGGGGGGGGGGGGGGGGACCGCGACCTCACCTAATGTGCTGTACCGACCTGCTGAGAGGATGCAACAGTGTAAGCCAAACACTGTTGGGAGGTGTGGGTGGAGATCAGTGGATGCAGTGTGCAGCTATATCTCCCCTATCCGTGTCCCTTAGGGTACGGAATAATGGAGGAAGAATGGGTAGATAAAGGTGGGGAATTTTGTAGAGTGCTCCTGCTGTCAAATTTATTGAAATACTTGTGGACAACACGTTTCGGCGCTCACATGCGCCTTCATCAGGTCCACAAAAGGATAAAATCACTGCGTCCTGAGGTGCTGGCTGTGCTTGAGTAGCTGTTCAGAGTGGAACAGCCACTCAGGACGCAGTGATTTTATCCTTTTGTGGACCTGATGAAGGTGCATGTGAACGCCGAAACGCGTTGTCCAAAAATATTTAAATAAATTGTCCTGTGCAACCGTGGCATTTTGAGTCCGTCCTTTGACAGCAGGAGCGCTCTACAAAATTCCTCACCTTTATCTACCCATTCTTCCTACATAGGAGCTTAGTCTGTCCCTGCGCTTTTTATCCACTAGTTGTGGGATCATCAGGGGATAGAAATTGGGCATACAGTAACAGAACAGGTATTGTATAGATCATTGGTCACCAAACTGGACTTATCAGGCATGCTGAGAGTTTTAGTTTTGCAACAGCTGGAGGTCCACAGTTTGAAGACAACTGGTATAGGAGCTACATAGAAGCTTAGTCAGTCCCTACGCTTTTTCTCCACTAATTGTGGGATCATCAAGGGATATAATGTAGGGATACAGTATTTTAATAAGTATTGTAGAGGTCAGTGGTCTCCAAACTGTGTACTTCCAGCTGCTATCTGGGCACTCTGGGAGTTTTAGTTTTTCAACAGCTGGAGGGCCACAGTTTGGAGACCATTGGTATAGATATAGACCCCCAAAATAGGGTGATTTACAAAACTTGGATGTCAGTATTGATGATTCCAATCATTGTAGCTATTGTACATGTAAAAGTACCGTGCAAAGGTCACCGAGAACATCAGGTAGATATGGCCTGCTAAATAATTTGGGGTCTTCAGGATCACAAAACCTGACATGGCATCTTATTGTAGACAAGAAGTAGACGCAATAATATGAGTGTGTACAGTATGTGCACATCCCCACACCTCCCCCATTCAGAAAGTAATGCATCTTTGGTCTTGTTGGAAATTTCCACTGCCATGCGTGTTGAACAACTATATACGGTCCCAAAACTCGACCCCCCCCCCCTCCCTCCTAGAAAGAACTGGTCGGACAGACACGCCCACTTTTCTCTCTCTTTTTAATTATTTTTTTTTTTTTGTAATAGCACAGGTTTAATAGACAAAAAAAAAAATGATTTCTCTGATGCCGACTTCTTATCATGGGAGAACATCAGTGGAACCATTTGTAGACTTATCCTTGGGGACTCTGAGGACTCTCTCGGAGAATATCGACCAATAGGGGCTTGACAGTTCTTAAAGGGAAGTGGTGGCAATTAGTGTTGAGCGCGAATATTTGCAATTTGAATATTTATAGTGAATTTCACAAATTCACGAATATGGCGAATATAGCGCTATAAATATGCAATTACGAATATCCGTAATTTTTTTCCCCCAGAGAACACATGACAGTGATCTCATCCCTCCCTGCTTCCAGCTTGTGGTCTAAAGAAGAATCCTATATTATTTACTGTAATAGACTGGAGGGAGAATATCGCCACTAAAATTACATAGGTAGATAGTGACGATATTCACCAATATGACGACAATATACAAAATGAAAAATGTCATAGACCCATTATCACTTCTGTATAGACCAAGAATATTAGGAGATAGATAGATATGAGATAGATAGATAGATAGATAGATATTAGATAGATAGATAGATATGAGATAGATAGATAGATAGATAGATATGAGATAGATAGATATGAGATAGATAGATATGAGATAGATAGATAGATAGATAGATATTAGATAGATAGATAGATAGATATGAGATAGATAGATAGATAGATAGATAGATATGAGAGAGATAGATAGATAGATAGATAGATAGATAGATAGATAGATAGATAGATATGAGATAGATAGATAGATAGATAGATAGATATGAGATAGATAGATAGATAGATATGAGATAGATAGATAGATAGATAGATATGAGATAGATAGATAGATATGAGATAGATAGATATGAGATAGATAGATAGATAGGAGATAGATAGATATGAGATAGATAGATATGAGATAGATAGATAGATAGATAGATAGATATGAGATAGATAGATAGATAGATAGATAGATAGATAACACTACCAACAAAATAGAACCAGATCATGTAAAATATAATTAGCTTTTATTAACACATATGCAAAAAATACATACAATAATAAAAATGAGAGGATAAAATAAGGCACTACAATAGCAGTCACAGAAGATGGGAGCAGGCAAGTGGTGTGGCCCGACATGGAGTACAGGGAATAACTGGTGTACCATAGAGAGTACAAATGTAAACATGGAAGAGGTCACTGGATATTATTACAAGATGGCTATAAACATATGAGTGACAAGCAGTATAACAGTGACACGTCAAAGAATGTCCTAAAAGGAAAAAAGTGCAATGAACAGAGAGTAACCAAGGGAGAAATGGATGAGACACCATGAAGTCCTCCTGCCATGCAGCCACACACTTACCTCCTCCTACCCCAACGTACGTTTCGCCTGTGCTTCGACACGCCCCCTGACGAAGCACAGGCGAAACGTACGTTGGGGTAGGAGGAGGTAAGTGTGTCACTGTTATATTGCTTGTCACTCATATGTTTATAGCCATCTTGTAATAATATCCAGTGACCTCTTCCATGTTTACATTTGTACTTTCTATGGTACACCAGCTATTCCCTGTACTCCATGTAGGGCCACACCACTTGCCTGCTCCCATCTTCTGTGACTGCTATTGTAGTGCCTTATTTTATCAACTCTTTTTATTATTATTATTGTATGTATTTTTTGCATATGTGTTAATAAAAGCTAATTATATTTTACATGATCTGGTTCTATTTTGTTGGTAGTGTTATGTTATAGCGGACCAGCCGTGGTTTCTTTACTGTGTATGTATGAATTATAGATAGATAGATATGAGATAGATAGATAGATAGATAGATATGAGAGATAGATAGATATGAGATATATAGATAGATATGAGATAGATAGATAGATAGATATGAGATAGATAGATAGATAGATATGAGATAGATAGATAGATAGATAGATATGAGATAGATAGATGTTACGCCGAGCGCTCCGGGTCCCCGCTCCTCCCCGGAGCGCTCGCTACACTTCCCTCACTGCAGCGCCCCGGTCGGTTCCACGGACCCGGGGCGCTGCGTTACTACCTCCGGCCGGGATGCGATTCGCGATGCGGGTAGCGCCCGCTCGCGATGCGCACCCCGGCTCCCGTACCTTACTCGCTCCCCGTCAGTTCTGTCCCGGCGCGCGCGGCCCCGCTCCCTAGGGCGCGCGCGCGCCGGGTCTTTGCGATTTAAAGGGCCACTGCACCGCTGATTGGTGCAGTGGTTCCAATTAGTGTTTACACCTGTGCACTTCCCTATATCACCTCACTTCCCCTTCACTCCCTCGCCGGATCTTGTTGCCCTAGTGCCAGTGAAAGCGTTCCTTGTGTGTTCCTTGCCTGTGATTCCAGACCTTCTGCCGTTGCCCCTGACTACGATCCTTGCTGCCTGCCCCGACCTTCTGCTACGTCCGACCTTGCTTCTGTCTACTCCCTTGTACCGCGCCTATCTTCAGCAGCCAGAGAGGTTGAGCCGTTGCTAGGGGATACGACCTGGTCACTACCGCCGCAGCAAGACCATCCCGCTTTGCGGCGGGCTCTGGTGAAAACCAGTAGTGACTTAGAACCGATCCTCTAGCACGGTCCACGCCAATCCCTCTCTGGCACAGAGGATCCACTACCTGCCAGCCGGCATCGCGACAGTAGATCCGGCCATGGATCCCGCTGAAGTTCCTCTGCCAGTTGTCGCTGACCTCACCACGGTGGTCGCCCAGCAGTCACAACAGATTGCGCAACAAGGCCAACAGCTGTCTCAACTGACTGTTATGCTACAACAGTTACTACCACAGCTCCAGCAATCATCTCCTCCGCCAGCTCCTGTACCTCCTCCGCAGCGAGTGGCCGCTTCTGGAATACGACTATCCTTGCCGGATAAATTTGATGGGGACTCTAAGTTTTGCCGTGGCTTTCTTTCCCAATGTTCATTACACTTGGAGATGATGTCGGACCAGTTCCCCACTGAAAGGTCTAAGGTGGCTTTCGTAGTCAGCCTGCTGTCTGGAAAAGCCCTGGCTTGGGCCACACCGCTCTGGGACCGCAATGACCCCGTCACTGCCTCTGTACACTCCTTCTTCTCGGAAATTCGAAGTGTCTTTGAGGAACCTGCCCGAGCCTCTTCTGCTGAGACTGCCCTGTTGAACCTGGTCCAGGGTAATTCTTCCGTTGGCGAGTATGCCGTACAGTTCCGTACCCTTGCTTCAGAATTATCCTGGAATAATGAGGCACTCTGCGCGACCTTTAAAAAAGGCCTATCCAGCAACATTAAAGATGTTCTGGCCGCACGAGAAATCCCTGCTAACCTACATGAACTCATCCATCTTGCCACTCGCATTGACATGCGTTTTTCCGAACGGCGTCAGGAGCTCCGCCAGGATATGGACTCTGTTCGCACGAGGCGTTTCTTCTCCCCGGCTCCTCTCTCCTCTGGTCCCCTGCAATCTGTTCCTGTGCCTCCCGCCGTGGAGGCTATGCAGGTCGACCGGTCTCGCCTGACACCCCAAGAGAGGACACGACGCCGCATGGAGAATCTCTGCCTGTACTGTGCTAGTACCGAACACTTCCTGAAGGATTGTCCTATCCGTCCTCCCCGCCTGGAAAGACGTCCGCTGACTCCGCACAAAGATGAGACAGTCCTTGATGTCTACTCTGCTTCTCCACGTCTTACTGTGCCTGTGCGGATGTCTGCCTCTGCCTTCTCCTTCTCTGCTGTGGCCTTCTTGGACTCTGGATCTGCAGGAAATTTCATCTTAGCCTCTCTCGTCAACAGGTTCAACATCCCGGTGACCAGTCTCGCCAGACCCCTCTACATCAATTGTGTAAACAATGAAAGATTGGACTGTACTATACGTTTCCGCACGGAGCCCCTTCTAATGTGCATCGGATCTCATCACGAGAGGATTGAACTGTTGGTCCTCCCCAATTGCACTTCTGAAATCCTTCTTGGACTTCCCTGGCTTCAACTCCATTCCCCAATCCTGGATTGGTCCACTGGGGAGATCAAGAGTTGGGGGCCCTCTTGTTCCAAGGACTGCTTAAAACCGGTTCCCAGTAAACCTTGCCGTGTCCCTGTGCTTCCTCATGTAACCGGTCTCCCTAAGGCCTATATGGACTTTGCGGACGTTTTTTGCAAAAAACAAGCTGAGACTCTACCTCCTCACAGGCCTTATGATTGTCCCATTGACCTCCTCCCGGGCACTACTCCACCCCGGGGCAGAATCTATCCTCTGTCCGTCCCAGAGACTCTTGCCATGTCTGAATACGTCCAAGAAAATTTAAAAAAGGGCTTTATCCGTAAATCCTCCTCTCCTGCCGGAGCCGGATTTTTCTTTGTGTCCAAAAAAGATGGCTCTCTACGTCCTTGCATTGACTACCGCGGTCTTAATAAAATCACGGTTAAGAACCGCTACCCCCTACCCCTCATCTCTGAACTCTTTGATCGTCTCCAAGGTGCCCATATTTTTACCAAACTGGACTTAAGAGGTGCTTATAATCTCATCCGCATCAGAGAGGGGGATGAATGGAAAACGGCATTTAACACCAGAGATGGACACTTTGAGTATCTGGTCATGCCCTTTGGTCTATGCAACGCCCCTGCCGTCTTCCAAGACTTTGTTAATGAAATTTTTCGTGATCTACTATACTCCTGTGTTGTTGTATATCTGGACGATATCCTGATTTTTTCTGCCAATCTTGAAGAACACCGCCAGCATGTCCGTATGGTTCTTCAGAGACTTCGTGATAATCAACTCTATGCCAAAATAGAGAAATGTCTGTTTGAATGCCAATCTCTTCCTTTTCTAGGATACTTGGTCTCTGGCCAGGGACTACAAATGGACCCAGATAAACTCTCTGCCGTCTTAGATTGGCCACGCCCCTCCGGACTCCGTGCCATCCAACGTTTTTTGGGGTTCGCCAATTATTACAGGCAATTTATTCCACATTTTTCTACCATTGTGGCTCCTATTGTGGCTTTAACAAAAAAAAATGCCGATCCCAAGTCTTGGCCTCCTCAAGCGGAAGACGCCTTTAAACGACTCAAGTCTGCCTTTTCTTCGGCTCCCGTGCTCTCCAGACCTGACCCATCTAAACCCTTCCTATTGGAGGTTGATGCCTCCTCAGTGGGAGCTGGAGCTGTCCTTCTACAAAAAAACTCTTCCGGGCATGCTGTTACTTGTGGTTTTTTTTCCAGGACCTTCTCTCCGGCGGAGAGGAACTACTCCATCGGGGATCGAGAGCTTCTAGCCATTAAATTAGCACTTGAGGAATGGAGGCATCTGCTGGAGGGATCAAGATTTCCAGTTATTATTTACACCGATCACAAGAACCTCTCCTACCTCCAGTCTGCCCAACGGCTGAATCCTCGTCAGGCCAGGTGGTCTCTGTTCTTTGCCCGATTTAATTTTGAAATTCACTTTCGGCCTGCTGATAAAAACATTAGGGCCGATGCTCTCTCTCGTTCCTCAGATGCCTCTGAAATTGAACTCTCTCCTCAACACATCATTCCTCCTGACTGCCTGATTTCCACTTCTCCAGCCTCCATCAGGCAAACTCCTCCAGGAAAGACCTTTGTTTCTCCACGCCAACGCCTTGGGATCCTCAAATGGGGTCACTCCTCCCATCTCGCAGGTCATGCGGGCATCAAGAAATCTGTGCAACTCATCTCTCGCTTCTATTGGTGGCCGACTCTAGAGACTGATGTGGTGGACTTTGTACGAGCCTGCACTATCTGTGCCCGGGATAAGACTCCTCGCCAGAAGCCCGCTGGTTTTCTTCATCCTCTACCTGTCCCCGAACAACCTTGGTCTCTGATTGGTATGGATTTTATTACTGACTTACCCCCATCCCATGGCAACACTGTTATTTGGGTGGTCGTTGATCGATTCTCCAAAATGGCACATTTCATCCCTCTTCCTGGTCTTCCTTCAGCGCCTCAGTTGGCTAAACAATTTTTTGTACACATTTTTCGTCTTCACGGGTTGCCTACACAGATCGTCTCGGATAGAGGCGTCCAATTTGTGTCTAAATTCTGGAGGGCTCTCTGTAAACAACTCAAGATTAAATTAAATTTTTCTTCTGCATACCATCCTCAATCCAATGGACAAGTAGAGAGAATTAACCAGATCTTGGGTGACTATTTACGACATTTTGTTTCCTCCCGCCAGGATGACTGGGCAGATCTTCTACCTTGGGCCGAATTCTCGTATAATTTCAGAATCTCTGAATCTTCCTCCAAATCTCCGTTTTTCGTGGTGTACGGCCGTCACCCTCTTCCCCCCCTCCCTACCCCCTTGCCCTCTGGTCTGCCCGCTGTGGATGAAATTTCTCGTGATCTTTCCACCATATGGAAAGAGACCCAAAATTCTCTCTTACAGGCTTCTTCTCGCATGAAGAGATTCGCAGATAAGAAAAGAAGAGCTCCTCCCATTTTTTCCCCTGGAGACAAGGTATGGCTCTCCGCTAAATATGTCCGTTTCCGTGTCCCGAGCTATAAGTTGGGACCACGCTATCTTGGTCCTTTTAAAGTTTTGTGTCAAATTAATCCTGTCTCTTACAAACTTCTTCTTCCTCCTTCTCTTCGTATCCCTAATGCCTTTCACGTCTCTCTTCTTAAACCTCTCATCCTCAACCGTTTTTCTCCCAAATCTGTTCCTCCCACTCCTGTTTCCGGCTCCTCGGACATCTTCTCTGTCAAAGAGATTCTGGCCTCTAAAAAGGTCAGGGGAAGAACTTTTTTTTTAGTGGATTGGGAGGGTTGTGGTCCAGAAGAGAGGTCCTGGGAACCTGAGGACAATATCCTGGACAAAAGTCTGATCCTCAGGTTCTCAGGCCCCAAGAAGAGGGGGAGACCCAAGGGGGGGGGTACTGTTACGCCGAGCGCTCCGGGTCCCCGCTCCTCCCCGGAGCGCTCGCTACACTTCCCTCACTGCAGCGCCCCGGTCGGTTCCACGGACCCGGGGCGCTGCGTTACTACCTCCGGCCGGGATGCGATTCGCGATGCGGGTAGCGCCCGCTCGCGATGCGCACCCCGGCTCCCGTACCTTACTCGCTCCCCGTCAGTTCTGTCCCGGCGCGCGCGGCCCCGCTCCCTAGGGCGCGCGCGCGCCGGGTCTTTGCGATTTAAAGGGCCACTGCACCGCTGATTGGTGCAGTGGTTCCAATTAGTGTTTACACCTGTGCACTTCCCTATATCACCTCACTTCCCCTTCACTCCCTCGCCGGATCTTGTTGCCCTAGTGCCAGTGAAAGCGTTCCTTGTGTGTTCCTTGCCTGTGATTCCAGACCTTCTGCCGTTGCCCCTGACTACGATCCTTGCTGCCTGCCCCGACCTTCTGCTACGTCCGACCTTGCTTCTGTCTACTCCCTTGTACCGCGCCTATCTTCAGCAGCCAGAGAGGTTGAGCCGTTGCTAGGGGATACGACCTGGTCACTACCGCCGCAGCAAGACCATCCCGCTTTGCGGCGGGCTCTGGTGAAAACCAGTAGTGACTTAGAACCGATCCTCTAGCACGGTCCACGCCAATCCCTCTCTGGCACAGAGGATCCACTACCTGCCAGCCGGCATCGTGACAATAGATAGATAGATATGAGATAGATAGATATGAGATAGATAGATAGATAGATATGAGATAGATAGATATGAGATAGATAGATATGAGATATATAGATAGATAATATAGATTGATAGATATATAGACAGATAGATAAGTAGATAGTTATACACATATGCATATGCGCATTTACGCAAAGCGAAAATAACCGCAAATAAATATTGATTATGCAAATTTTGCGAATATAGGATGAATATTCGTCCATATATTTGCGAAATATTGCGAATTCAAATATGGCCTATGCCGCTCATCACTAGTGGCAACATGGAATATTGGTGTCACGATGCCGGCTGGCAGGTAGTGGATCCTCTGTGCCAGAGAGGGATTGGCGTGGACCGTGCTAGAGGATCGGTTCTAAGTCACTACTGGTTTTCACCAGAGCCCGCCGCAAAGCGGGATGGTCTTGCTGCGGCGGTAGTGACCAGGTCGTATCCCCTAGCAACGGCTCAACCTCTCTGGCTGCTGAAGATAGGCGCGGTACAAGGGAGTAGACAGAAGCAAGGTCGGACGTAGCAGAAGGTCGGGGCAGGCAGCAAGGATCGTAGTCAGGGGCAACGGCAGAAGGTCTGGAATCACAGGCAAGGAACACACAAGGAACGCTTTCACTGGCACTAGGGCAACAAGATCCGGCGAGGGAGTGAAGGGGAAGTGAGGTGATATAGGGAAGTGCACAGGTGTAAACACTAATTGGAACCACTGCACCAATCAGCGGTGCAGTGGCCCTTTAAATCGCAAAGACCCGGCGCGCGCGCGCCCTAGGGAGCGGGGCCGCGCGCGCCGGGACAGAACTGACGGGGAGCGAGTAAGGTACGGGAGCCGGGGTGCGCATCGCGAGCGGGCGCTACCCGCATCGCGAATCGCATCCCGGCCGGAGGTGGTAACGCAGCGCCCCGGGTCCGTGGAACCGACCGGGGCGCTGCAGTGAGGGAAGTGTAGCGAGCGCTCCGGGGAGGAGCGGGGACCCGGAGCGCTCGGCGTAACAGTACCCCCCCCCTTGGGTCTCCCCCTCTTCTTGGGGCCTGAGAACCTGAGGATCAGACTTTTGTCCAGGATATTGTCCTCAGGTTCCCAGGACCTCTCTTCTGGACCACAACCCTCCCAATCCACTAAAAAAAAAAGTTCTTCCCCTGACCTTTTTAGAGGCCAAAATCTCTTTGACAGAGAAGATGTCCGAGGAGCCGGAAACAGGAGTGGGAGGAACAGATTTAGGAGAAAAACGGTTGAGGATGAGAGGTTTAAGAAGAGAGACGTGAAAGGCATTAGGGATACGAAGAGAAGGAGGAAGAAGAAGTTTGTAAGAGACAGGATTAATTTGACACAAAACTTTAAAAGGACCAAGATAGCGTGGTCCCAACTTATAGCTCGGGACACGGAAACGGACATATTTAGCGGAGAGCCATACCTTGTCTCCAGGGGAAAAAATGGGAGGAGCTCTTCTTTTCTTATCTGCGAATCTCTTCATGCGAGAAGAAGCCTGTAAGAGAGAATTTTGGGTCTCTTTCCATATGGTGGAAAGATCACGAGAAATTTCATCCACAGCGGGCAGACCAGAGGGCAAGGGGGTAGGGAGGGGGGGAAGAGGGTGACGGCCGTACACCACGAAAAACGGAGATTTGGAGGAAGATTCAGAGATTCTGAAATTATACGAGAATTCGGCCCAAGGTAGAAGATCTGCCCAGTCATCCTGGCGGGAGGAAACAAAATGTCGTAAATAGTCACCCAAGATCTGGTTAATTCTCTCTACTTGTCCATTGGATTGAGGATGGTATGCAGAAGAAAAATTTAATTTAATCTTGAGTTGTTTACAGAGAGCCCTCCAGAATTTAGACACAAATTGGACGCCTCTATCCGAGACGATCTGTGTAGGCAACCCGTGAAGACGAAAAATGTGTACAAAAAATTGTTTAGCCAACTGAGGCGCTGAAGGAAGACCAGGAAGAGGGATGAAATGTGCCATTTTGGAGAATCGATCAACGACCACCCAAATAACAGTGTTGCCATGGGATGGGGGTAAGTCAGTAATAAAATCCATACCAATCAGAGACCAAGGTTGTTCGGGGACAGGTAGAGGATGAAGAAAACCAGCGGGCTTCTGGCGAGGAGTCTTATCCCGGGCACAGATAGTGCAGGCTCGCACAAAGTCCACCACATCAGTCTCTAGAGTCGGCCACCAATAGAAGCGAGAGATGAGTTGCACAGATTTCTTGATGCCCGCATGACCTGCGAGATGGGAGGAGTGACCCCATTTGAGGATCCCAAGGCGTTGGCGTGGAGAAACAAAGGTCTTTCCTGGAGGAGTTTGCCTGATGGAGGCTGGAGAAGTGGAAATCAGGCAGTCAGGAGGAATGATGTGTTGAGGAGAGAGTTCAATTTCAGAGGCATCTGAGGAACGAGAGAGAGCATCGGCCCTAATGTTTTTATCAGCAGGCCGAAAGTGAATTTCAAAATTAAATCGGGCAAAGAACAGAGACCACCTGGCCTGACGAGGATTCAGCCGTTGGGCAGACTGGAGGTAGGAGAGGTTCTTGTGATCGGTGTAAATAATAACTGGAAATCTTGATCCCTCCAGCAGATGCCTCCATTCCTCAAGTGCTAATTTAATGGCTAGAAGCTCTCGATCCCCGATGGAGTAGTTCCTCTCCGCCGGAGAGAAGGTCCTGGAAAAAAAACCACAAGTAACAGCATGCCCGGAAGAGTTTTTTTGTAGAAGGACAGCTCCAGCTCCCACTGAGGAGGCATCAACCTCCAATAGGAAGGGTTTAGATGGGTCAGGTCTGGAGAGCACGGGAGCCGAAGAAAAGGCAGACTTGAGTCGTTTAAAGGCGTCTTCCGCTTGAGGAGGCCAAGACTTGGGATCGGCATTTTTTTTTGTTAAAGCCACAATAGGAGCCACAATGGTAGAAAAATGTGGAATAAATTGCCTGTAATAATTGGCGAACCCCAAAAAACGTTGGATGGCACGGAGTCCGGAGGGGCGTGGCCAATCTAAGACGGCAGAGAGTTTATCTGGGTCCATTTGTAGTCCCTGGCCAGAGACCAAGTATCCTAGAAAAGGAAGAGATTGGCATTCAAACAGACATTTCTCTATTTTGGCATAGAGTTGATTATCACGAAGTCTCTGAAGAACCATACGGACATGCTGGCGGTGTTCTTCAAGATTGGCAGAAAAAATCAGGATATCGTCCAGATATACAACAACACAGGAGTATAGTAGATCACGAAAAATTTCATTAACAAAGTCTTGGAAGACGGCAGGGGCGTTGCATAGACCAAAGGGCATGACCAGATACTCAAAGTGTCCATCTCTGGTGTTAAATGCCGTTTTCCATTCATCCCCCTCTCTGATGCGGATGAGATTATAAGCACCTCTTAAGTCCAGTTTGGTAAAAATATGGGCACCTTGGAGACGATCAAAGAGTTCAGAGATGAGGGGTAGGGGGTAGCGGTTCTTAACCGTGATTTTATTAAGACCGCGGTAGTCAATGCAAGGACGTAGAGAGCCATCTTTTTTGGACACAAAGAAAAATCCGGCTCCGGCAGGAGAGGAGGATTTACGGATAAAGCCCTTTTTTAAATTTTCTTGGACGTATTCAGACATGGCAAGAGTCTCTGGGACGGACAGAGGATAGATTCTGCCCCGGGGTGGAGTAGTGCCCGGGAGGAGGTCAATGGGACAATCATAAGGCCTGTGAGGAGGTAGAGTCTCAGCTTGTTTTTTGCAAAAAACGTCCGCAAAGTCCATATAGGCCTTAGGGAGACCGGTTACATGAGGAAGCACAGGGACACGGCAAGGTTTACTGGGAACCGGTTTTAAGCAGTCCTTGGAACAAGAGGGCCCCCAACTCTTGATCTCCCCAGTGGACCAATCCAGGATTGGGGAATGGAGTTGAAGCCAGGGAAGTCCAAGAAGGATTTCAGAAGTGCAATTGGGGAGGACCAACAGTTCAATCCTCTCGTGATGAGATCCGATGCACATTAGAAGGGGCTCCGTGCGGAAACGTATAGTACAGTCCAATCTTTCATTGTTTACACAATTGATGTAGAGGGGTCTGGCGAGACTGGTCACCGGGATGTTGAACCTGTTGACGAGAGAGGCTAAGATGAAATTTCCTGCAGATCCAGAGTCCAAGAAGGCCACAGCAGAGAAGGAGAAGGCAGAGGCAGACATCCGCACAGGCACAGTAAGACGTGGAGAAGCAGAGTAGACATCAAGGACTGTCTCACCTTTGTGCGGAGTCAGCGGACGTCTTTCCGGGCGGGGAGGACGGATAGGACAATCCTTCAGGAAGTGTTCGGTACTAGCACAGTACAGGCAGAGATTCTCCATGCGGCGTCGTGTCCTCTCTTGGGGTGTCAGGCGAGACCGGTCGACCTGCATAGCCTCCACGGCGGGAGGCACAGGAACAGATTGCAGGGGACCAGAGGAGAGAGGAGCCGGGGAGAAGAAACGCCTCGTGCGAACAGAGTCCATATCCTGGCGGAGCTCCTGACGCCGTTCGGAAAAACGCATGTCAATGCGAGTGGCAAGATGGATGAGTTCATGTAGGTTAGCAGGGATTTCTCGTGCGGCCAGAACATCTTTAATGTTGCTGGATAGGCCTTTTTTAAAGGTCGCGCAGAGTGCCTCATTATTCCAGGATAATTCTGAAGCAAGGGTACGGAACTGTACGGCATACTCGCCAACGGAAGAATTACCCTGGACCAGGTTCAACAGGGCAGTCTCAGCAGAAGAGGCTCGGGCAGGTTCCTCAAAGACACTTCGAATTTCCGAGAAGAAGGAGTGTACAGAGGCAGTGACGGGGTCATTGCGGTCCCAGAGCGGTGTGGCCCAAGCCAGGGCTTTTCCAGACAGCAGGCTGACTACGAAAGCCACCTTAGACCTTTCAGTGGGGAACTGGTCCGACATCATCTCCAAGTGTAATGAACATTGGGAAAGAAAGCCACGGCAAAACTTAGAGTCCCCATCAAATTTATCCGGCAAGGATAGTCGTATTCCAGAAGCGGCCACTCGCTGCGGAGGAGGTACAGGAGCTGGCGGAGGAGATGATTGCTGGAGCTGTGGTAGTAACTGTTGTAGCATAACAGTCAGTTGAGACAGCTGTTGGCCTTGTTGCGCAATCTGTTGTGACTGCTGGGCGACCACCGTGGTGAGGTCAGCGACAACTGGCAGAGGAACTTCAGCGGGATCCATGGCCGGATCTACTGTCACGATGCCGGCTGGCAGGTAGTGGATCCTCTGTGCCAGAGAGGGATTGGCGTGGACCGTGCTAGAGGATCGGTTCTAAGTCACTACTGGTTTTCACCAGAGCCCGCCGCAAAGCGGGATGGTCTTGCTGCGGCGGTAGTGACCAGGTCGTATCCCCTAGCAACGGCTCAACCTCTCTGGCTGCTGAAGATAGGCGCGGTACAAGGGAGTAGACAGAAGCAAGGTCGGACGTAGCAGAAGGTCGGGGCAGGCAGCAAGGATCGTAGTCAGGGGCAACGGCAGAAGGTCTGGAATCACAGGCAAGGAACACACAAGGAACGCTTTCACTGGCACTAGGGCAACAAGATCCGGCGAGGGAGTGAAGGGGAAGTGAGGTGATATAGGGAAGTGCACAGGTGTAAACACTAATTGGAACCACTGCACCAATCAGCGGTGCAGTGGCCCTTTAAATCGCAAAGACCCGGCGCGCGCGCGCCCTAGGGAGCGGGGCCGCGCGCGCCGGGACAGAACTGACGGGGAGCGAGTAAGGTACGGGAGCCGGGGTGCGCATCGCGAGCGGGCGCTACCCGCATCGCGAATCGCATCCCGGCCGGAGGTGGTAACGCAGCGCCCCGGGTCCGTGGAACCGACCGGGGCGCTGCAGTGAGGGAAGTGTAGCGAGCGCTCCGGGGAGGAGCGGGGACCCGGAGCGCTCGGCGTAACAATTGGGGCTATGAATGAAAAACCAGTCTTGAGTTTAGGTTCTTCAGGGATAGTAACCACTGGGACACGACTTCCCAAGTATTAAAGTTTTTCTTTAAATCAACTGGTGCCAGTGGCGTGACCCCGCAATCAGACATCTTATCCCCTTTCCATATGGGATAAGAGATCTAGGGGCAGAGTACCCCTTTAATCCATATTAGAGTCAGAAAGGAATTGGCATCATGAGTTTGTTTGTTTTTTTGCCTTCCTCTGGATCAACACAGTAGGGACACAGTAAGGATATAGGTTGAACATAATTGACTTTTTTAAATCTTATGACCTATGTAAATATGTTATATCAATGCATTTACATACCACACACTTACTGCACTAGATAACCAGCCTTTGGCTGTCCGGGCATGCTGGGAGTTGTAGTTTTGCAAAACTGGAGGCACCCTGGTTGGAAAACAGTGGCCTAGAGGAAAGAAGGTTTCAGTATATTACAGTTTATAGTTTAGAAGTAGAGATGAGTGAATTTACAGTAAATTGTAAGTTCGCTCATCTCTATTTAGAAGTGCTCTCTGCAGCATTTCTGTAGCGGTATATTCTACCATGGAAATTCTAATTCTGAACTCTGTGGAAAGGATGATCATGTTCGCTCTTATGGCGGAATCCATTGTCTATGGAGATGGCACATGTCTGATTGGTCCTGATTGAGTTGGCGCCAGCAGTAATCCAGAACATTTCTAGGCGGAGATTCCTTAGGCCGTGTTCACTCAGCAGAATTTTTGCACTGAATTCTGCATGAATTTATAGCCAATACACTTCAGTGGGATTCCTGCAGCAGAAATTCAGACTACAGAATTTCTGGGCAGAATTTCTGCCGGAGATTGAGCCGGCGGCACTAGGACCGAGCAGATTGCATTCCTGCCCCCATAGACGGGAATGCATTTCTGGGTGGATCTTTTGGGAGATCTGCTCAGAAATGCATTGCCATCTATGGGGACGGCAATGTAGACCGCACAGTCCTAGTGCCGCCGTCTCGATCTCCGCCAGAAATTCTGCCCAGAAATTCCACAGTGTGAACCCAGCCTTAATGTGTACGCAGCCTTAGGCTGTAATCACACAGCAGAATTTCCGCACATCCGCACCAATTCCGCTTCCGCATTTATTTGGGTGGTTTCTGGTGCGGAATGCCGTCTGGAATCCGCATGCAGAAATTCAGAAGTGTGAACGGGAGTGCGGAATCCCATAGAAGTCTAATTGGGCGTTAAAGGGGTATTCCAGAGAAAACCTTTTTTTTTTATATCAACTGGCTCCTAAAAGTGACATAGATTTGTAAATTACTTCTATTAAAATTTTTAATCCTTCCAATAATTATCAGCTGCTGAAGTTGAGTTGTTCTTTTCTGTCTGCTGACATCTCTGCTTGTCTCGGGAACTGTACAGAGTAGAAGAGGTTTGCTATGGGGATTCGCTCCTACTCTGGACAGTTCCTGAGACAGGTGTCATCAGAGAGCACTTAAACAGAAAAGATCAACTCAACTTCAGCAGCTCATAAGTACTGAAAGGATTAAGATTTTTTTTTTTTTTTTTTTTTTAAAGTAATTTATAAATTTGTTTAACTTTCTGGAGCCAGTTGATATATTAAAAAAAAAGTTATTTCCTTGATAACCCCTTTAATTTGAGGCCAAATCCGCCTGCGGAAATTCTGCTGTGTGAATAGACCCTTATAGTCACTAAATTCCGGGACAGGGATTTATTCTGATTTATAATATATTTATTCTTTAAATTAGGAAAATTGGCTTTGAACTTATATGGATCAACACTATAGGGCTGTAATCTCCAAACCGTGAACCTCCAGATGGCTGTCCGGGCATTCTGGGAGTTGTAGTTTTTTTTCCACACAGCTGGGGGTTCACAGTTTGTAGACCACTGCTATAGGGTAACAAGATGAACTGTATGGACGTGTGTCTTTTTTTTTTTTTTTTTTTTCTTCAGCCCTACAAACTATTTCACTTTGTCCTGACCTTTCAGCTTCTTCGAAGATGCACATCTAGCACATGCTTTAGGAAAAGTACTGCAGGTGACAAACAAGCTGGAATCCAGATAGGCATGACGGCAGGAGGGCACGGACCTGTCACTATGATAGATTGCTGCTTACGTTCTTTTTCTAGGGCACAGCTTTAGCCATTTTCTGTCATTTCTGACCCCATGCCAGTAATTTGCCAGCTTGTTGAACTCACTTCCAATAATGCTGTAGTGTGAAGTCTACTGAGAAAGTTCTGCCTGCAGCCTACTATAAAATTGTCTGGTCTGCAGGAAAGACGTATCTCCATAGCTACTATGTTCAGAGCACTGTTTCTCATCCAGGGGGCGCCTCCAGCTGTTGCAAAACTACAACTCCCAACATGCCCGGACAGCCTTCGGCTGTCCGGGCATGCTGGGAGTTGTAGTTTTGCAACAGCTGTAGGCACACTGGTTGGCGAACACTGCGCTGTACAGTGGCCTCTCGCATTCTCAGGAGTAGCACACTTGTCTTTATTACCATCTGGCTTTGATATGCCGCACTTAGTAAGCTCTGCCTGTTTTTAGTTTGCTGCATTTACTACGAGGCATGCGTCACTTAGTAACTCCAGCAGTGCCATGGCGGCCCTTGCTCTTGGCACCAAAATATCAGGGTTGGTGTTGACTTTTGGTGTGGAGGACGCACCCACCAGCACATCCCCTCCATGCAGGACTGGTGCAAGGATTTTTACCATCTTAGGCAAAACTAATTTTTATTGCCTTGACTCCGCCCATTGGCCCACCCTTTGACATGCCCACCTTACTACTGGGGTGACACACTGTAACAAACCTCCTCCTCATGTAATCACTTTACTACTGGGGTGACACACTGTAACAAACCTCATCCTCATGTAATCACCTTACTACTGGGGGGGACACACTGTAACAAACCCCCTCCTCATGTAATCTCCTTACTACTGGGGTGACACACTGTAACAAACCTCCTCCTCATGTAATCACCTACTACTGGGGTGACACACTATAACAAACCTCCTCCTCGTGTAATCTCCTTATTACTGGGGTGACACACTGTAACAAACCTCCTCCTCATGTAATCTCCTTAGTCCTTACTATTGGGGTGACACACTGTAACAAACCTCCTCCTCATGTAATCTCCTTACTACTGGGGTGACACACTGTAACAAACCTCCTCCTACTCATGTAATCTCCTTACTACTGGGGTGACACACTGTAACAAACCTCCTCCTCATGTAATCTCCTTACTACTAGGGTGACACACTGTAACAAACCTCCTCCTCATGTAATCACCTTACTACTGGGGTGACACACTGTAACAAACCTCCTCCTCATGTAATCTCCTTACTACTGGGGGGACACACTGTAACAAACCTCCTCCTGATGTAATCTCCTTACTACTGTGGTGACACACTGTAACAAACCTCCTCCTCATGTAATCTCCTTACTACTGTGGTGACACACTGTAACAAACCTCCTCCTCATGTAATCTCCTTACTACTGGGGCGACACACTGTAACAAACCTCCTCCTCATGTAATCTCCTTACTACTGGAGTGACACACTGTAACAAACCTACTCCTCATGTAATCTCCTTACTACTGGGGTGACACACTGTAACAAACCCCCTCCTCATGTAATCACCTTACTACTGGGGTGACACACTGTTACAAACCTCCTCCACATGTAATCTCCATACAACTGGGGTGACACACTGTAACAAACCTCCTCATGTAATCTCCTTACTACTGGGGTGACACACTGTAACAAACCTCCTCCTCATGTAATCTCCTTACTACTGGAGTGACACACTGTAACAAACCTCCTCCTCATGTAATCTCCTTACAACTTGGGTGACACACTGTAACAAACCTCCTCCTCATGTAATCACCTTATTACTGGGGTGACACACTGTAACAAACCTCCTCCTCATGTAATCTCCTTACTACTGGGGTGACACACTGTAACAAACCTCCTCCTCATGTAATCACCTTACTACTGGGGTGACACACTGTAACAAACCTCCTCCTCATGTAATCTCCTTACTACTAGGGTGACACACTGTAACAAACCTCCTCCTCATGTAATCACCTTACTACTGGGGTGACACACTGTAACAAACCTCCTCCTCATGTAATCTCCTTACTACTGGGGGGGACACACTGTAACAAACCTCCTCCTGATGTAATCTCCTTACTACTGTGGTGACACACTGTAACAAACCTCCTCCTCATGTAATCTCCTTACTACTGTGGTGACACACTGTAACAAACCTCCTCCTCATGTAATCTCCTTACTACTGGGGCGACACACTGTAACAAACCTCCTCCTCATGTAATCTCCTTACTACTGGAGTGACACACTGTAACAAACCTACTCCTCATGTAATCTCCTTACTACTGGGGTGACACACTGTAACAAACCCCCTCCTCATGTAATCACCTTACTACTGGGGTGACACACTGTTACAAACCTCCTCCACATGTAATCTCCATACAACTGGGGTGACACACTGTAACAAACCTCCTTATGTAATCTCCTTACTACTGGGGTGACACACTGTAACAAACCTCCTCCTCATGTAATCTCCTTACTACTGGAGTGACACACTGTAACAAACCTCCTCCTCATGTAATCTCCTTACAACTTGGGTGACACACTGTAACAAACCTCCTCCTCATGTAATCACCTTATTACTGGGGTGACACACTGTAACAAACCTCCTCCTCATGTAATCTCCTTACTACTGGGGTGACACACTGTAACAAACCTCCTCCTCATGTAATCTCCTTACAACTTGGGTGACACACTGTAACAAACCTCCTCCTCATGTAATCACCTTATTACTGGGGTGACACACTGTAACAAACATTCTCCTCATTTTGCTGGCTGAGCTAGTGGTTCGGATGCTGGTTGTCTAACTTTCTTGCTGCAGGCAGAGCGGCGTCCCCCATCAAGAGGGCGCTCTAGGCAGCTGCCTATTTTTCCTATAGGAAGAGCCGGTCCTTTCTCCATGCACCCTTCCAGCCTCTTGTATCTCTCCTTCACACCTCCTTGGTGTGGACAGTGTACATGCAGCAAATGAACAACATTTGGGCATCTGAGCGACTGGCACAGCTTAATAAATTCCTTCTAAATGTGTTAGGCTTAGTTCACAACGTGTTTCAGGGTTACAAAGACATATGTCCACAATCTGTATTTCATCCCATATCAATCAGAAAGATTTCTGACTTCCAGGTGTCTCTTTTACAGGTAACAAGCTGAGATTAGGAGCACTCTCTTAAAGGGAGTACTTGTAGTCTCATTTTGTTACCTGTATAAAAGGATGTCAGGGACTCGATTGTAGACCTACTGACTGTGGTCCCAGCTGCCTTGAGATCATTGACAAGATCCTCCCGTGTAGTTCTGGGCTGATTCCTCACCGTTCCCATGATCATTTATACTCCACGAGGTCAGATCTTACATGGAGCCCCCTAATGAAGGAGATTGATTGTTTGTGTTTCTTCCATTTGATAATAATCGCACCAACTGTTGCAAACTTCTCCCCAAGCTGCTTGGCGATGATCTTGTAGCCCATTCCAAGTGGAAACTTAGCCTTATAGAGAGTGCTCCTAATCTCAGCTCGTTACCTGTATAAAAGACACATGGGAGCCAGAAATGTGTTATGACAATCAATTTATTACTTATATGAAATGTGTTTTTCTGAATTTTTTGCTGTTATTCTGTCTTTCACTGTTCAAATAAACCGACCCTGAAATATATAGACCGATTAGTTCTTAGTCAGGGGGCAAACGTACAAAATCCGTCGGGGATCAAATCATTTTGTTTCTTCACTTTATACCTCAGACGGATCATTGAAATGCAATGTGAACCTAGTTATACTGATGTTGCAGAGTTTGCCATAGTAAATGGTTACTACTCCATATAAGACCACTTTTACACTGCCGTTTGTGCCCGGTAGGTTAGGAAGATAGTGGGAGAAATATTTGTGCATGCGCCGTCTTGCGCTACTTTAGTTGAGGGGGTTGAGGGGGCGGGCGAGACGTCACGAGGGGGCCGCCCCCTCGTGATGTCACGCCCGCCCCCTCTACCAAAATCTATGGGAAGGGGGCGTGACAGCGGTCGCGCCCCCTTCCCATAGACTTTTGTTGAGGGGGCGGGTGTGACATCACGAGGGGGCGGGGGAGACGTCACGAAGGGGCCGGGCGTGACGTCACGCCCGGCGGCTGCGGACACGGAAGCCCGCACACAGCGTTCGGAGTAATGAACTTCCGGACGCTGTGAGCGGAGCTCCGAACTGCAGGGCAGCGCACAACCCCTTTAATAACGGGTCTATAACGGGTTAAACAGATAGTGTAAAAATCCCATAGACTATAATGGGATTTTGTAATGGCCCTATGGGTTTTTGTTGAGGCCGATTTTAAGGGTTTTCATAACGGAACATTAAACGGATCTTTAAAAAACGGAAGAACTTTATAGTGTGAAAGGGACCTTAGCTGTTCGGTATCTGAGGGACCTAATTGCCTTTTAAACTCCTGCGCTTTGTGTAAATGTTATGACAACATAACATTTGCCACCGCAGTTTGTGGGAACTGTTCAGTAAATGGTCGTATTCTCTTATCTTCTAGTTTTGTCAACAAATTGCAAGACTTTGTGTTTTACGGTTTATTGCAGTCGGGGGGGTGTCAGGTTTTTCTTTGCAGCCTGACAGCTTCCAGTCCTTTAAAAACCTTCTGGAAACCCAAGAATAATAGGTTTGTGGAGGACACAGTTCACGGCTCAGTCTAAGTGCCATAATATAATGTTTATGAGTGGAGGAAATACAGAATTCGGAGAATTCACTGTTAGCCGGGAGTTGTCGTAAGAACCATTGTGAAATTACTGAAGCCGATAAACTGGTATCCCAGGTAAGGGACGGTAAAGCAGAGACTGTCCCCAGAGCCGTGTTCACACATTGGTGGGCCCATAAGTGAACCCCTCCCCCCCCCATCGTAATCTTTGGATGCCCTATTACATGTAGTGTTTTGTAAAACATATTAAGAAAACTTTAAGAATGTGTGCATCTTGTCAGAAGGTGCGCGTGTTTTGCGTTTTTGATCAGTGATAATCAATAGCGATTTTTAAAGGGGTACTAAACTAGCCAGTGTCTGGAAGTATATGTTCGGAACGCTGTGGGGGTCGGCCACGCCCCTTGTGACATACACAGCCACTCCCCCTCAATGCAAGTCTATGGGAAGGGGGCGTGACGGCCGTCACGCCCCCTTCCCATAGACTTGCATTGAGGGGGTGTGGCTGTTACATAGTGACATAGTTCAAAAAAGACCTTTTAAGAACTGTCCAGTGTAGGAGAAAATCCCCGTAGCAAACATATGCTACTCTGGACAGTTCCTAAAATGGACAGAGATGTCAGCAGAGAGCACTGTGGTCGTGATGTCAGCAGAGAGCACTGTGTTCCAAAAAGAAAAGAATTTCCTCCGTAGCATTCAGCAGCTAATAAGTACTGGAAGGATTAAGATTTTTTTAATAGAAGTAATTTACAAATCTGTTTAACTTTCTGGCACCAATTGATTTAAAAAAAAAAAAAAAAAGTTTTCCACCGGAGTACCCCTTTAAAAACCACCCTCTGCTTCCTATCACTGAGCCAGTTACTTACCCACTTGCACACATATTCCCCCAGACCGATCCTTCTCATTTTATGCACCAACATTTTGTGTGGCACCGTATCAAATGCTTTGGAAAAATCCAGATATACGACATCCAGCGATTCCCATTGGTCCAGTCTGGAGCTCACCTCCTCATAAAAGCTGATCAGGTTAGTCTGACAGAACCGATACCTCATAAAGCCAGGCAGATATGGGGTCATACGTTTATTTTTATTAAGATACTCCAGAATTGCATCCCTTAGAAAACCATTTACATATAACGGAGGTTAAACATACAGGCCTATAATTCCTAGGGTCACCTTTTGACCCCTTTTAAATATTGGCATCACATTTGCCACGTGCCAGTCCTGGGGAACAGTCCCTGTTACTATAAAGACCCTGAATATTAAAAATAGGGGTCTGTCTATTACATTACTTAATTCCTTTAGAACACGGGGGGTGAATGCCATCTGGACCTGGTGATTTGTCTGTTTTGATTTTTTGTAGGCGGCACTGTACTTCTTCCTGGGTTAGACAGGTGACCTGTACTTCTTCCTGGGTTAGACAGGTGACCTGTACTGGGGAGTTTACCTTATCTCGCTGTATTTCACCTGGCATTTCATTTTCCTCCGTGAATACAGTGGAGAAGAATTTGTTTAATATATTTGCTTTTTCCTGATCCCCGTTTATAATTTCTTCCTCGTTATTTTGTAAAGGGCCTACACTTTCATTTTTTACCTTTTTGCAAGAACATTTTGGGGTTTGTTTTACTCTCTTTGGCAATGAGTCTTTCTGTCTCTATTTTTGTGTTTTTTATCAGTTTTTTACATATTTTACATTTTTCTCTATAGCTTTTTAATGCTTCTTCACTGCCATCCTGTTTTAGTAATTTAAATGCTTTATTTTTGTCATTTATTGCCCCCTTAACATTTGTATTAATCCATATTGGTTTTCTTTTACTTCTGACCCTTTTATTCCCATAAGGTAAATACATCTTACAGTGAGAATTTAAGATATTTTTAAAAGTCTCCCATTTAGTGTCAGTATTCTTGTTTTTGAGGACATTATCCCAATTTATATTGTTTAGGGCTTCTCTGAGTTTACCAAACTTTGCCTTCCTAAAGTTCATTGTTTTTGTGGCCCCTCGAGAGATTCCCTTATTGAAGAAAAAGTTATAATGTATTAAATTATGGTCACTATTTCCTAGGTGTCCATCTACTTGCACATTGGTTACAGTGTCAGTGATGTCACGAGGGGCGTGGCCGACCCCTGCAGTGCAAAAACAGCGTTCGGAATATTTACTTCCGAATGCTGTCCAGTGGAGTACCCCTTTAAGAACACGTGTGTAAAAACAAAAATGCACACATATGTGCACTGCCCTCATTGGGAAACTTCTGGACTTAGGGAGGTCTTATTGGAAATCGTTCTCTGTCTTCTTTTATTTCATTTGGCCTAGACCGCCATGAAGAGTTTTTCCAGCTTCTACTTGTTTCTTAGAATCCTTACCTTTCCAGTACACTTCTCACCTCTATACTAACTCCCATCTTCAGGGCCCCGTATCATAATAATGCCCCCCTCCGTGAAAGTGCAAACAATTATATTACACGAATAGTTGTGCCACCATATAGATGGTCAATAAACACTGCATATAGTAGGTAAGTAAACACCCTATATAGTAGGCATAGATCCCGATAAAGTAAATAGACTCCACATTAGTTGGGCAGATAGGTAAGGACCCCATTATTGGCCCCTCTGTACCAACAATTCCTCCATTAGATAGTTCCTACCTCTCCTTAATTGTACCCACTCTTCTTTCTTTTTTCTCATGTTAGGTAGGTTGGTTACCTCTTTTCTCTAAATACCCCCCCTTATGTAGGCATGTACCCCAGTAGGTACATAGGCAGACCCCCCCACACACACACCTATTAGGTAGATAGACGGACCCCCCCCCCCCCCCCCCACATTAGGTTGATGGGCAGTTAGGGGCCAGAACAAGAGGTATATTGTCCACCTAGGGTGCATGAAGCATAAAGCCTTTGGGTGCAGAGAAGTAGCAGTACCAGGTCTGGAGACTTATGCCCTTTGGTTGCCGGTTACATTACGTGCATTGTGCGCAGTTCCTTTTACTGACCGGTCTGGTGAGCTGTAGCCTTGTCCAGGCTAATAAATTACTTAGTTGGGACTAGAGATGAGTGAACTTACAGTAAATTCGATTCGTCACAAACTTCTCGGCTCGGCAGTTGATGACTTTTCCTGCATAAATTAGTTCAGCTTTCCGGTGCTCCGGTGGGCTGGAAAAGGTGGATACAGTCCTAGGAGACTCTTTCTTATCCACCTTTTCCAGCCCACCGGAGCACCTGAAGGCTGAACTCATTTATGCAGGAAAAGTCATCAACTGCCGAGCCGAGAAGTTCGTGACGAATCGAATTTACTGTAAGGTCGCTCATCTCTAGTTGGGACTACCAGTAAGGTTGTCCAAAAGAAGTCAGTTCCTTAGGGAAGAGTACATGTCCTATGGAGCTCACAGAGCAGGAGGGCATCAAGGGAAAGCTATTTTTTTTTATTATTATTATTATTATTATTATTATTATTTTGTTTATTATTATTATTTTTTTTATTATTCTTTTTTATTTATTTTATTTCATTTATAATTTTTTGGGGACTATTAGACATGTGCAATGACCATTTTGGTTCACTATGCACTCTATGACTCTATGGGGGGTATTTATCAAAGGATTTATGTTTTTTTTTTTCACATAACTTTGGAGCAATGCTTTGGCGCGGTGTCTTTTTGCGCCAAAGTTTGGCGCATCTTCTCCCCTGTCATTTTTACAGCTTTCTCAAAATCACACGTTCCTGTGTGTGATTTTAACTTTAGTCAGTGATTCATCTTTTGCGGCAATCAATCTTTGGCGCAATTTTGCGCCTTTAGGGGTTTTTTTTTTTGGTGCAAATCATCACCACGAAATTTTGCACATGGAAAACACACTTAGCAATGTCAGAAAATGTAAAGGCGTCAAAATACATTAAAAAATTTTTTTGTGAAAGCAGCGACGCCTCAGCGGGCTGCGCAATACTATCCTGCGACATAGTTGTCTCTGAGACACCTTCACCCTCCGTTGAGCCAGCATTGGACATGGCCGCACAGGTTCAGGAAAGGTAAAGCACTAAAGCAGTGGTCTCCAACCTGCGGACCTCCAGATGTTGCAAAACTACAACTCCCAGCATGCCCGGACAGCCAACGGCTGTCCGGGCATGCTGGGAATTGTAGTTTTGCAACATCTGGAGGTCCGCAGGTTGAAGACCACTGCACTAAAGTAACCAAAAAAAAAAAAAACTACTCAAATTGAAAATAAAATCCATTTCACATGGTGGCTATAAACCCCACAAAAGAAAATAACTCACGTCGCTTGCTGATATACTGCAGGAGGGACTCCGAAATGGCTGCACAAGGGGTAAAATACGCGTCCTCTGTGGGGGTAAGTTCTGTGTAAAAGGCGCTGTGAACGGCTGATTTCAACATTTGCGCCAAAATTACTAACAACTTGCGCCAAATGATAAATTTGGTGCATGTCCACGAAAACCAAAGTGAAAAAAAAAAGGGTAAAAAGAAACGGTCAACAGGCAAAATGGATAAATACCCCCCCCCCCCCCCCCTATGATCCCACATGTACGCTTCCTTCATAACAGGGTGCTGGATGGTTTCATCAATTCCGAAATCCACATTTGCTTTTCTCTGTGTACTTAGTTGATTTGTGTTTGGTTTGTTTGTATTATTCTATAACCACATACCTCACTATTGGGGAAAAAGGAACAATGGAAATGTTTGAAGAACAGCACTTATACCGATTCTTATGGAGGCACTCTCCCCGTAAGGTACACACCTCAAGCACTGTGTCACCTGCAAGTTAGGACCGTTCCCCTCTGCATTTATTTAGATATACTTGACCTGTCATAATCATTAAGCTGCACTTATATTGACTCCATAACAATAACATACTGTATCTGACAAGGAGACTTAAAGGGGTATTCCAGGATTTTTTTTTTATTTGACTATGCTACAGGGGCTGTAAAGTAAGTGTAGTTCATAATATAGTGTCTGTACCTGTGTGTGACGGTTTTCTCACAATTCTTCTGTGATTTTCACCCCAATATTTATTTTTATCAGCATACACAATGACTGTTGTCTCAGATTTTTCCCAGCTTGCAATGCGGCCGAGACCTGACCTCACTAGTCAGCTGATGACAGGGAGCCTGTCTGCTTCAATGGGTGGAGGGATCAATCTGCAGCTAATGCAACAGCTGTAGGCACCTTGATTGAAAACCACAGGTCTTTTGAATGGATGCAGCTCATTTATGTTTCAATGGGTGGGGTGGCTGATGTGTGGGAGGGAGGAAGATGGAATTATGGGATTTGTAGTCAAAAAAAGAAAACTCAAACAGGAAATACCAGTTCACAAAAAGATAGCCACAACGTTATGGTAATCTCACAACATAGCCATTTAGCCCCAAGACAAGCGCAGATCCTTCCTAAGCATGTCCATTACTGTCTGCCAGGTACCTACTAAAATCACCTTATGGTGAAGAACCCCTTTAAACCACAAAGTTAATTACTGGGAATGTAAGTCAATGATACTGGGAGCCCCATGAGTGTGAAGAAGCGAGTGTTGCAACTAGAGATGAGCGAACTTACAGTAAATTCGATTCGTCACGAACTTCTCGGCTCAGCAGTTGATGACTTTTCCTGCATAAATTAGTTCAGCTTTCAGGTGCTCTGGTGGGCTGGAAAAGGTGGATACAGTCCTAGGAGAGAGTCTCCAGCCCACCGGAGCACCTGAAAGCTGAACTAATCTATGCAGGATAAAGTCATCAACCGCCGAGCCGAGAAGTTCGTGACGAATCGAATTTACTGTAAGTTCGCTCATCTCTAGTTGCAACTGATCTTTTGGTGGGTTCGTGAACAGATGACTAGTGGAGATCAGCCAAGACCTTCATTCCTAATATCCAGCCACCCCAGATGCTAGACCAACCCAATAGGAGGCTTTTGACCTGACAACTATAAAATAAAAATAAAAAACACTTCATCGTTGTTTCACTTTAGACATCTAGGTCATCTTGTTGTGTAGACTAAAATAAAATCACATATTCCACCCAATTTATAATGTAAATGGAGAAGGCCAGGCATGCGCAGGACATACTGCAGGACACTATCACTCAGTGTTCTTAATTCTTAGAGGTTCGTCCAAACACACGAGACATGGGTGACAGTCTGCCCATCCATTGAACCCGTCTGGTTAGTTTTACAGCTATTATGCCCCACCTTTAAAGGAGAACACCGCCCTCCTGTTCTTTCAATGTTCCTTTGCTAAAAATAGCTTTCTTTGGGAGCTAAGTATGTAAGTATGTTGTTCCTGGAACACAGGCTGGAAGTCTTGGCTTCTCATTCAACCTACACATTTACCAGGGAGACACAACCTTGTAAGACAGGTAATTCCAAACCCAGGTAAAATATGGGAGCTGGGCAAGTATAGGATACAGTGTATATAATCAGCCCTGTATATCTCATACACCAAATACGGAACCGTTCACATAGTACCGTGGTCAGACTATTATTTTTGGATACCATATTTTCAGAAGTCCATATGAATGCATTTATGTTCCAAAAAGTCTTTGAGGAACATTTCTTTATTTGTATCTGTAGAAAGTGAGATCTGAAGTCATTTATTTTTGCTTTGGTTTTGTTTACGTGTGACAAATTTACATATTCATCATATCTCATGGGGGGGGGGGGGGGGGGGGGGGGGTTAACCCCTTAAAGGGGTATTCCAGGCAAAAACTTTTTTTTATATATCAACTGGCTCCGGAAAGTTAGACAGATTTGTAAATGACTTCTATTAAAAAAATCTTAATCCTTCCAATAGTTATTAGCTTCTGAAGTTGAGTTGCTGTTTTCTGTCTAACTGTTTTCTGATGACTCACATCCCGGGAGCTGTGCAGCTCCTATGGGGATTTTCTCCCATCATGCACAGCTCCCGGGACGTGACATCATCATTGAGCAGTTAGACAGAAAACTTCAGAAGCTAATAACTATTGGAAGGATTAAGATTTTTTAATAGAAGTCATTTACAAATCTGTTTAACTTTCCGGAGCCAGTTGATATATAAAAAAAAGTTTTTGCCTGGAATACCCCTTTAAGGACTGGGGTTTTTTCCGTTTTTGCATTTTTGTTTTTTGCTCCTTGCCTTTAAAAAAATCATAACTCTTTAATTTTGCACCTAAAAATCCATATGATGGCTTATTTTTTGCGCCACCAATTCTACTTTGTAATGACGTCAGTCATTTTGCCCAAAAATCTACAGCAAAATGGAAAAAAAATCATTGTGAGACAAAATGGAAAAAAAAACGCAGTTTTCTAACTTTTGGGGGCTTCCGTTTCCACGTAGTACATTTTTCGGTAAAAATGACACCTTATCTTTATTCTGTAGGTCCATACGATTAAAATGATACCCTACTTATATAGGTTTGATTTTGTCGCACTTCTGGAAAAAATCATAACTACATGCAGGAAAATTTATACGTTTAAAATTGTCATCTTCTGACCCCTATAACTTTTTTATTTTTCCGTGTATGGGGCGGTATGAGGGCTAATTTTTTGCGCCGTGATCTGAAGTTTTTAGCGGTATCATTTTTGTATTCATAGGACTTATTGATGATATAAAAAACTTTTTCATGATATAAAAAGTGACCAAAAGTTCACTATTTTGGACTTTGGAATTTTTTTGCGCGTACGCCATTGACCGTGCGGCTTAATTAACGATATGCTTTTATAATTCGGACATTTCCGCACGCGGCGATGCCATATATGTTTATTTTAATTTACAGGTTTTTTTTATGGGAAAAGGGGGGTGATCCAAACTTTTAATAGGGGAGGGGTTAAATGATCTTTATTCACTTTTTTTTCCACTTTTTTTTTGCAGTGTTATAGCTCCAATAGGGACCTATAACACTGCACACACTGATCTCTTATACTGATCATTGTTATCCCATAGGGACCTATAACACTGCACACAGTGATCTCTTATACTGATCATTGTTATCCCATAGGGACCTATAACACTGAACACACTGATCTCTTATACTGATCATTGTTATCCCATAGGGACCTATAACACTGCACACACTGATCTCTTATACTGATCATTGTTATCCCATAGGGACCTATAACACTGCACACACTGATCTTTTACATTGATCAATGGTTTCTCATAAGAAACCAGAGATCGATGATTCTGCCGCTTGACTGCTCATGCCTGGATCTCAGGCACTGAGCAGTCATTCGGCGATCGGACAGCGAGGAGGCAGGTAGGGATCCTCCGGCTGTCTTGTAAGCTGTTCGGGATGCCGCGATTTCGCCGCGGCGATCCCGAACAGCTCCCTGAGCTAACCGGCATACTTTCACTTTCACTTTAGACGCAGCGTTCAACTTTGAACGCCGCGTCTAAAGGGTTAATAGCGCGCGGCACCGCTATCAATGCTATTAGCCACGGGTCCCGGCCGTTGTTAGTGGCCGGGCCCAACCCGCTCCCCACGCCGTGGCCCCACGTTATAGATCGGGAGCGGACTCATGACGTACGCGTACGTCATGGGTCCTTAAGAGGGTAAAGGGGTTATCCAGGAAAAAACTTTTTTTTATAAATCAACTGGCTCGAGAAAGTTAAACAGATTTGTAAATTACTTCTATTAAAAAAATCTTAATCCTTTCAGTACTTATGAGCTTCTGCAGTTAAGGTTGTTCTTTTCTGTCAAAGTGCTCTCTGATAACACATGTCTCGGGAACCGCCCAGTTTGGAAGCAAATTCCCATAGCAAACCTCTTCTAAACTGGGCGGTTCCTGAGACATGTGTCATCAGAGAGCACTTAGACAGAAAAGTACAACCTTAACTTCAGAAGCTCATAAGTACTGAAAGTATATGATATATAAAAAAAAGTTTTTTCCTGGATAACCCCTTTAATACATTTGGTGCCCATAAGCTAAAAACAATAAATCACTTCAGAACACCAATTCCTCCTCTGGACTCCTCCTCCGTGTCGTTACTGCAACTTTCTAACCTCATTGTGCAAAAATGTGCTACTTTTTTACTTCAACTTTTTTTTTCTTGTTTTTTTTTTTTTTTTAAGGCTACATTTCCACTGCCGAAGAAATACAAAAAAAAAAAAACGGCACAAAAAATGCCAACGCATTTTCCTGCGTTTTGGCGTTTTTTCTGGCATTTTTGCCCCTTTGGCAGTTTCACTGCGGGCATTTTTTAAAGAATTTTGTTGGGTACTAAAAAAAAAAAAATGGATGCAGTAGGGATAGAAAAAATTGTAGTTAACGTATTTTTGATTTTTTAGAACAAAATTTTTATTAATTTTCAAACAGGGACTAATATATGTGAGCGGGCAGGGACATAACAATGTAGCCGACAATATAAAAAATGTATAAAGGGGCCATTTCATTGTAAAAATGATCTATTTTTTTATTTATTTTGTGAACAATATTTTACTTATGTATTTTATAAAGTGTGTGTGATTTTTACTTTTTTTTAAACTTTATTATATTCATTATTTAGGTACTACTACTACTCCCAGCATGGAACAGGCTGTTCCTTGCTGGGAGCTGTAGTACCTGTACTTATAGACTGGCCGGCCATATACAGCAGAGCAGGGCCGCCGTCAGGGCGGTACAGCCAGTACTCCAGTAAGGGGCCCAGGCTCCCGCTGCACCCGCCTGCAGCCGCCGCAGCACAGAAGCAGGGGACTGCTGTTCACACAGCAATCTCCTGCTTCCATGGTCGGTCCAGGACGCAATAAACTATAAGCGCATCTTACAGACGCATCTTCAATGCGGCGCTCGGGCTCAGCTGATTGACAGAGCGAAGAGCCATTGCTCCTCGCCCTGTCAATCACACTTGTGGGCCGCCCACAATATGCAGGCGCTCACAAGAGGCCCGGGCATCCGTCCTCTGCGCTCCAGCACATGAATGACATCATCATCATGCGCCGGAGCACAGACCGGAGAAGACAAAAGAGAAGAGGTCATGGACCGCACGGGAGCCAGGTAAATATGTTTTTTTTTTAAATTCTATTGTTCCCTAAGGGAGCTGCTGACTATTACTACCCAAGGGGGCTACTGATTCCTACCTAAGGGGGCTACTGATAACTACCTAAGGGGGCTACTGATAACTACCTAAGGGGGCTACTGATAACTACCTAAGGGGGCTACTGATAACTACCTAAGGGGGCTGCTGATTGCTACCTAAGGGGGCTAATGATTACTACCTATGGGGTCTACTACTATTAATACCTTAGAGGGCTGCTGGCTATTACTACCTAAGAGCGCTACTGCTATTACTGCCTAAAAGGGGCTACTGATTACTCCCTAAAGGAGCTACTGTTATTACCACAGGGGGCTACTGGCTATTACTACCTAAGGGGGTGCTGCTGGCTATTACTACTTAAGGGAGGCTGCTGGCTGTTACTACCTAAGGGGGCTACTGATTACTACCTATGGGGGCTACTGATTACAAAATAAGGTGGCTGCTAGCTATTACTAGCTAAGGGGGCTGCTGATTACTACCTAAAGGGTCTACCCATTACTACCTAAGGGGGCTACTGCTAATACTACCTAAGGGGGCTACTGATTACTACTGTGGTAGGGCCTTGGGGGTGTAGTGTAGTTGGGGTGTTGCTTCGGTATATGAGGGGTTCATTTAACCCCTGCCACTCGTGACGCCAGGGTGAGGGTTAATACGCTGAGGTAAATCTTTGGCCTATCGCCACCCTTCCCAGAAACAATAGGTGCATGCTTAAATGAATGAAGGTCCACAATATGGATGAACTTGAACTTTTATCAACTTTACTGCGGTACTTGCCGTACATCCAATTAACAGCAACAGTCTTAGCAATACAGTCTCTATGTAGTACGGCAGTGATTGACAGATGCCGCGGACCATTAGCTTATCCAAAGGACTATTAGAATTAGGGGTGATGCAGAGATCCGTCCGGATTTAGGGGATCTGTTTAGGTCCGGTGATCTTGCAGACTTAAGAGGGATTGAGATAACTCACAGTTTTGTAAGAATGGCCGTTGCCGCAAGGCTTGGGCCTAGTCACTGCTGATGACAGCTGCGCAGATCCATCCTCTATCAGCAGCCCACGAGGAAAGAAAGAGATTAATGGCTGCCGCTCCCTTATATGGGCAGCGGCAGGGCCGTTTTGGATTGGTCCGAGTCAGCTGTCACTCAACGTTACAATGCATGGTGGGCGATCACCTGACTTCCTCCAAAGGTCCTTGAACCATAAACTATAGAGTTTTGGAACATATCACGTGACCTGCAGGTCCTGCAACGCTACAACAAGGTAAGTATACATTATATACATATATACACTTAGAATTTGAATAATTTTAACTACTAAAGGGGTGACAAGGGGCTAACTATAGATGAGGACCCCACCGGTAACTAGGGACTCTGACTTTGGGGACCTCACCACAAGGTAACGGATGCAGTCCGGTACCGGGATACCACAAACCCCCTTACTTAAAACAAGTCAACCCCGACGCCTGTCCCCTAAGGCAGAGGAACTATGGCAGGTAGAACAGGATTGCTAACTAGACAGAATCTATATCCTGATAAAACTTTTATACACATTAGATACTTTTAAACCTACTAGATATTTTTCTAGGCATTTTTTTTAAACATTTTAGACTAGTAATCCTACTAGACAATCACAAAGGCTTCCTGGACAATTATGAAGCTATCTAGACCTTGTCACGATTCGGCTTCCAGGTAGTGGATCCTCTGTGCCAGAGAGGGATTGGCGTGGACCGTGCTAGTGGACCGGTTCTAAGCCACTACTGGTTTTCACCAGAGCCCGCCGCAAAGCGGGATGGTCTTGCTGCGGCGGTAGTGACCAGGTCGTATCCACTAGCAACGGCTCACCTCTCTGGCTGCTGAAGATGGGCGCGGTACAAGGGAGTAGGCAGAAGCAAGGTCAGACGTAGCAGAAGGTCGGGGGCAGGCGGCAAGGTTCGTAGTCAGGATGGGTAGCAGAAGTTCAGGTACACAGGCTTTGGACAACACTAAACGCTTTCACTGGCACAAGGCAACAAGATCCGGCCAGGGAGTGCAAGGGAGGAGACTAGATATAGCCAGGGAAACAGGTGGGAACCAATTAAGCTAATTGGGCCAGGCACCAATCATTGGTGCACTGGCCCTTTAAGTCTCAGGGAGCTGGCGCGCGCGCGCCCTAGAGAGCGGAGCCGCGCGCGCCAGCACATGACCGCAGGAGACGGGAACGGGTAAGTGACCTGGGATGCGATTCGCGAGCGGGCGCGTCCCGCTGTGCGAATCGCATCCCCAACGGCCATGGCAGAGCAGCGCTCCCGGTCAGCGCTGACCGGGGAGCTGCAGGGAGAAAGACGCCGTGAGCGCTCCGGGGAGGAGCGGGGACCCGGAGCGCTAGGCGTAACAGTACCCCCCCCCTTAGGTCTCCCCTTCTCTTTATCGGGTAACTGCCTCCCCTGGGATGAGGACACCGGGAAAGGATGGAGGGATTCCTCAACGGCAGGCAGAACCGCAGGAGTAGGAATGGGGAGAGAGGGCAGAGGGCGAGACCTGACACGGGGCAGTGTGACACCAGGACGAGGGCCATGAGGGGACACAGAAGCTTGCCTGATGGAACTGGGAGGGGGGGAGGGGCATTTCCTGTGGCAGGTAGAGTCCTTAATGACCTTAGGGGGACCGGATACAGGAGGAACCACAGAGTTACGGCAAGGGTTACTGGGAACCGGTTTTAGACAGTTCTTGGCACAAGAGGACCCCCAACTCTTGATCTCCCCAGTGGACCAATCCAGGGTTGGGGAATGAAGTTGAAGCCAGGGAAGTCCAAGGAGAATTTCCGAGGTGCACTTGGGGAGGACCAAAAGTTCAATCCTCTCGTGATGAGATCCGATGCTCATAAGAAGGGGCTCCGTGCGGAAACGTATGGTACAGTCCAACCTGGCTCCGTTGACCGCGGAAATGTGGAGTGGCTTGACAAGACGGGTCACCGGAATATGGAATTTATTCACAAAGGACTCCCGAATAAAATTCCCAGAAGCTCCAGAGTCCAGACAGGCCACGGCTGAGAGGGGAGAGCTGGCTGAAGAAGAAATCCGCACGGGTACCGTGAGACGTGGAGGAGCAGACATGGAACCAAGAGACGCCACACCCACGTGAGCTGGGTGCGTGCGTGCGTTTCCCAGGCGTGGAGGACGGATAGGGCAATCCACCAAGAAATGCTCGGTACTGGCACAGTAAAGACAGAGATGTTCTTCCCTGCGGCGATTCCTCTCTTCCTGGGTCAGGCGAGACTTATCCACTTGCATGGCCTCCTCGGCGGGAGGCCCAGGCGTAGATTGCAACGGATACTGTGGGAGAGGTGCCCAGAGATCTAAGTCTTTTTCCTGGCGGAGCTCTTGGTGTCGCTCAGAAAAACGCATGTCAATGCGGGTAGCTAGATGGATGAGTTCTTGCAGATTGGCAGGAATCTCTCGTGCGGCCAGCACATCCTTGATGCGACTGGATAGGCCTTTTTTAAAGGTCGCGCAGAGAGCCTCGTTATTCCAGGATAATTCTGAAGCAAGAGTGCGGAATTGTACGGCATACTCGCCAACGGAAGAATTACCCTGGACCAGGTTCAACAGGGCAGTCTCGGCAGAAGAAGCTCGGGCTGGCTCTTCGAAGACACTCCGGAGTTCAGTGAAGAAGGCCTGGACTGTGGCTGTGGCAGGATCATTGCGGTCCCAGAGCGGTGTGGCCCAAGACAAGGCCTTTCCTGAAAGAAGGCTCACTACGAACGCCACCTTAGACCGTTCTGAAGGAAACAAGTCCGACATCATCTCCATATGCAGGGAACACTGAGACAAAAATCCACGGCAGAGTCTGGAGTCCCCATCAAATTTGTCCGGCAGGGACAAGCGGAGGCTAGGAGCGGCCACTCGCTGCGGAGGAGGTGCAGGAGCTGGCGGAGGAGATGGTTGCTGCTGTAGCAGGGGCAGAAGTTGCTGTAACGTGGCGGTCAACTGCGACAGCTGCTGTCCTTGTTGGGCAATCTGCTGCGATTGCTGAGCGACCACCGTGGTAAGGTCAGCGAGACTTGGCAGGGGCACCTCAGCGGGATCCATGGCCGGATCTACTGTCACGATTCGGCTTCCAGGTAGTGGATCCTCTGTGCCAGAGAGGGATTGGCGTGGACCGTGCTAGTGGACCGGTTCTAAGCCACTACTGGTTTTCACCAGAGCCCGCCGCAAAGCGGGATGGTCTTGCTGCGGCGGTAGTGACCAGGTCGTATCCACTAGCAACGGCTCACCTCTCTGGCTGCTGAAGATGGGCGCGGTACAAGGGAGTAGGCAGAAGCAAGGTCAGACGTAGCAGAAGGTCGGGGGCAGGCGGCAAGGTTCGTAGTCAGGATGGGTAGCAGAAGTTCAGGTACACAGGCTTTGGACAACACTAAACGCTTTCACTGGCACAAGGCAACAAGATCCGGCCAGGGAGTGCAAGGGAGGAGACTAGATATAGCCAGGGAAACAGGTGGGAACCAATTAAGCTAATTGGGCCAGGCACCAATCATTGGTGCACTGGCCCTTTAAGTCTCAGGGAGCTGGCGCGCGCGCGCCCTAGAGAGCGGAGCCGCGCGCGCCAGCACATGACCGCAGGAGACGGGAACGGGTAAGTGACCTGGGATGCGATTCGCGAGCGGGCGCGTCCCGCTGTGCGAATCGCATCCCCAACGGCCATGGCAGAGCAGCGCTCCCGGTCAGCGCTGACCGGGGAGCTGCAGGGAGAAAGACGCCGTGAGCGCTCCGGGGAGGAGCGGGGACCCGGAGCGCTAGGCGTAACAGACCTTTAGTTTCTAGCTTCTTAGACATTTTAATTAAGCCTACTATACAATTAGGCAGCTATCTGACATTTAGTTTTAGCTCTCTACACATTTTATGAGGCTAACTAGACATTAGTACAGCTCTATATACATTTAGCTTTAAGCTGACTAAACAGTTTTATTATCTCACACATTTTTTTTCTTTTTAATGAGTTACCTGTTAGTACACGAAAGGTATACTGGCTAGCCGGAAGCTAGGTCACAGTAAGATTGGCTGCTAGGGTCTATCAGCTACACGCTACTTACCCCTAGAGCACTTCAAAATAACCTACCTAGGTTACCTTTAGAACTACGTGTTTAATTCTATACTCACAAGAGCACCTACTGGCCAGATAGAGCATCTCACACACGCAATACAGAGAAGAGAAATATGAGTGTACCTAACAGTGGCAGGAATTGGGTATCAATAGGCTACAATTCCTAAGTGTTTCTTGAAATGTGAGATACATTTTGTTTTTGTGTATGTACTGAAGTAGACTGAAGTAGTACATTTAAGTGAGTAGTCTAGAGTACTATGTGTGCAAGTACTATCTTAAGGGTAGGTTACCCTACTATTTTTGTTGAGACAGGTGATAGCGATTGGCGACTAGAAACAATATCACTCTCGGAGGAGCCAAGGGAGTCACCCATTGAGCAACTACTAAAACACCTTTTAGCATGTTTATACCTTTATATGTACATGTGTACAAGTATTATTTACATTTTTGTTTTTGGTGTACACGTGCAAATAGCGGACAATTTTCCGTATACAACCTTTACTTACTTTTTATGTACACAGACATGAAGCTATGTTTCTTGTGTGCAAGAACCATATACATCTTTCTTTATGATACATTTATTAACACTCCAACAAGGTTCAGGCACATACACCTGATAAGTGCAACATTTAGCAGAGAGTCCTATGAATATGGGGTTATGTACATAGAATGGACATGCAAGGATCTGCAGTCCACCTACACAAGAAGTCTATGGGAAACATGGCTTTACCACAATCAGCCAGGAACAAAACTTATGAATCTCCTACTGGCTAGGAGTCTCTTGATCTGATGGTCAGGCACAAAGCTTGATGGTTACGTTGCTGAACTTAAAACTGGAACAATCTTAGCACAGTCCTGCTAGGCACATGTCTTGAACTTTGTTACTGCACAGACAAGCAATAAACATTACTTAAAAACACATCTCTTCAGACAGGCCTATAACATTCTTTAATTGGGCTCAACATATCCTCAATATATCCCCTCACCTCTTGTTTGAATAGTTATTGTGTAATATTATGTCTGATACTTGTCTTTGTTTGTGCCCCATAATTGTAAGCACTGCGGAATCTGTAGGCGCTATATAAATAAATAAAATAATAAAATAAAATAATAATAATTACTTTACAGTCCTTTAAAAGACATTTCTTCTGAATCTTCTCGTGCCTCTAATAGTTCCTCTATATCTGCTAACATCTGGAGCAGGCGAGGAGTTAATGTAACTCTCCCACACCACATTGGTGAGAGTAGAATGGTTAACAGTAGGATTTAGAGTGGCCAAAGGCTTACTGGCCGGAATGTAAGTGGGGCAATAGGGCTTGAGCACCATCTCCAACTTAGGAGTGGGGCAAAACACTTTTGTCGGTACCCTGGAAGCAGGTAAACTCTCCATGTCAGAAGAGGGCCTTGGTACATAGGTTGGTACCTGTGCAGGAGGCAAACTCTCATTGCTCCAAGAGGGCATAGGTACATACGTTGGTACGTGTGGTTTGCCCTGTGTGGCAATCTAGGAGTGTCCCATAACCTCTGACCTTGTCGAACTTGGCCACAGTTGCTCTTCGTCGTTCTAGAGGCTCCTCCCCTTCTCGGGGATGGTCCCACTTGCGGATGAATAAAGCTTCCATTTCTTTAGTATTCTCCTGGTAGCGGATTCTTTCTTCAGTAGGCAAATGCACATGCTTAGGGGCATACAGTTCTCTGTATCGGGCCTTTAATCTGTCCATCAGCTCAGCCAGCTCGGCTTCTTGACGGGCCCTTTCCCTTTGTGCGGCTGGAATTGGTGGGAGTAGCTTCCCAGGTATAGGATGTAGAACCGCGTGCATATACTCGATGAGTCCTGGCTCATCCCCAAAGATCCACTGGGGCAATTCTGGTAAGCACGGTCGTGCACTTGGCAAAGTAGATAGAGGTATTTTGGTTTCAGGGCTGGAGGAGGAAGAATAGGCCGCCTCTGGCGGGGTACTCACTGCAGACTCCTCCGATGGGATCTCGGCCCACAAGCCCCAAGTTCTGTGGTGAGGGGACAGTCTCACCGGCGATGCACCTCCAGGTGTCCCTGCGCTCTCCGCTGGAGGTGTCTCTGGCCAATCGTCATCATCATCAGGCAGGGGGGGAAGATTGCAGGCCCCCTCTTTGTCCAATGACAACCGCTGCAGACAGTCAGCAAGTTCTTGGAAAAGTCGGGCTGCGACTGCCACAACTTTCCGCTGTTCCCGCGCCATTTTGCCATCTTCACCACGTGGAATGATGCTCTCCGCCATGGCTGTACTCTCCGGCTCCCTGTGCAGGCTGAAGAGGTCGCTGTGCGTGGCGTCTTTTATAGTGGGCTTCCCCAAAATGGCGGCCGGCAGGAAGGACGTCATCGGTGCAGCCCCGACTTCCGGTCCCTCCAGAGATGACTCCTGTATCTCCAAGTTCCCTTTCGGCTTTGATACAGCAACTTGGCAGCGACGCCCAGGGGTGGGGCGTGGCGCAGCGCGGGCCTTCTTTGCGTGCTTTTCCGGCAGCAGTTTAGCTCCGCCTGTGCTGACCGGACCAGAGGATCGCAGCATGAACTCATTGCGCAGTTTACACATCTTAGTTGCAGATACATTTTTGCCTCCCCCCTTACTTTTCTCGTGGCCCCCTTGTATGGCACACCCTGGACACTGCTCCTGTACACAACAGCACGGTTCACAGCACATGAATAAAGTTTGTTACTTGGGGGGAGTACACTTTCACTAGTGGCAACTGTAGTAGGCACACACCTGAGTCCTGTTCGTGCGACGCCAAAAAGGCTTTGTGGTAGGGCCTTGGGGGTGTAGTGTAGTTGGGGTGTTGCTTCGGTATATGAGGGGTTAATTTAACCCCTGTCACTCGTGACGCCAGGGTGAGGGTTAATACGCTGAGGTAAATCTTCGGCCCATCGCCACCCTTCCCAGAAACGATAGGTGAGTGCTTAAATGAATGAAGGTCCACAATAAGGATGAACTTGAACTTTTATCAACTTTACTGCGGTACTTGCCGTACATCCAATTAACAGCAACAGTCTTAGCAATACAGTCTCTATGTAGTACGGCAGTGATTGACAGATGCCGCGGACCATTAGCTTATCCAAAGGACTATTAGAATTAGGGGTGATGCAGAGATCCGTCCGGATTTAGGGGTCTGTTTAGGTCCGGTGATCTTGCAGACTTAAGAGGGATTGAGATAACTCACAGTTTTGTAAGAATGGCCGTTGCCGCAAGGCTTGGGCCTAGTCACTGCTGATGACAGCTGCGCAGATCCATCCTCTATCAGCAGCCCACGAGGAAAGAAAGAGATTAATGGCCGCCGCTCCCTTATATGGGCAGGGGCAGGGCCGTTTTGGATTGGTCCGATGCAGCTGTCACTCACCGTTACAATGCATGGTGGGTGATCACCTGACTTCCTCCAAAGGTCCTTGAACCATAAACCATAGAGTTTTGGAACGCATCACGTGACCCGCAGGTCCTGCGACGCTACAACAAGGTAAGTATACATTATATACATATATACACTTAGAATTTGAATAATTTTAACTACTAAAGGTGTGACAAGGGGCTAATTATAGATGAGGACCCCACCAGTAACTAGGGACTCTGACTTTGGGGACCTCACCACAAGGTAACGAATGCAATCAGGTACCGGGATACCACACTACCTAAGGGGGCTACTGCTAATACTGCCTAAGGGGGCTACTGGCTATTATTACCTAAGGGGTCTGCTGGCTATTACTACCTAAGGGGGCTGCTGGCTATTACTACCTAAGGGGGTGCTGCTGGCTATTACTTCTTAAGGGGGGCTGCTAGCTATTACTACCTAAAAGGGGCTGCCATAATTATTATCTAAAGGGGGCTGCTGCTAACACCTACCTAAAGGGGAGCTGCTACTACTACCTAAAGGGGGGGCTACTACTATTTATTAGGGGGGTCTGCAACTATATAAAGGGGGACCTACCTACAGTAACTACTACCTATAGGGATCTGCTACTGCATACAGGGAGTAACTATCTACAGGGGGCAGCTATCTACAGATGGTATCTCTCTACTCTGGGCATTTGTGTAATAGGAGAAACTATGTGAAGGGAACTGTCTACTTTCTGGAGCGATTTAACTACCTAATAGGTGAGGGGGCGGACCTACCTACTGTTCAACAACCCACTTATCTAGCCACTCTATTATTACTGTATGGAACGTTATAGGTGCAGGGAAAGTGCGGAGCCTAAAATGTTTGTCTGGAAGATGAGTTGTGAAAGGAAGAAGTGGTCTTGGCCCGAAGGAGAAGAAAAAAGAAAAGTGAACGACTTAGAGAAGACATGACCTTATATAACTGTATGTAATCACTTATATGGTCTGCAGAGCATGTGTAGAGATAATATCTACCACTATATAGGAATGTGTTCTCCTTGTATACTGATATTATTGGTAATATTAGTCTCAGTATACAGGATTTGGTCAGTAACAGTATGATGGTAATATGTATGGTGATAATATTCTTCCTTGTATGCAGGTATTATTGGTAATATTGGTCAGTATACAGGATATGGTCAGTAACAGTATGATAGTAATATGTATGGTGATAATATTCTTCCTTGTATACTGGTATTATTGGTAATATTGGTCTCAGTTTACAGGAGATGGTCAGTAACAGTATGATGGTAAAATGTATGGTGATAATATTTCCTCCTTCCTTCCCCATTGAACTAAAGGGCTCTTGTTTCTCATGTCCTGTGGGGGGGGGGGTTGGGGCAGGCCTTCAGCTGTGCAAGGGGCCCCAAAATTTCTGATGGCTGCCCTGCAGCAGAGAGATGCGGAGCGCCCCACATCTCAGCAATATAAAGGACGATCGCAACGGGTGTCAGGAGTCACTCCTAACACCCGTTGCGATCCTCCTGCATAATCTACAGAAACGGTGGGACGGGCACACTTCTCTTGTCCCCTGTCCGGCACTGTAGTCTGTGATGTGAAGTTCTCTTCACATCACAGATTCATATATGCTGCTGAGAGTTGTGATTGGCAAAAACCATCCAGCCAATCACAACTCTCAGCGCCAAATATAAATCTGGACGTTTTTATTGGCGTTTTTGCAAAAAAAATAAAAAATAACTTGAAGTGGAAACTTAGCCTTAGCCAGGTCTGGGCTGGGATAGATTTGTGACAAAATAAGGGTTTTGCAACAAACTTGTGACTTTTTAAAGAAAAATCTCACTTAAATTAACAACCACTGTGTAAAAAAAACTTGTGAAAAAACAGTGTGTGTACCAAAAACATTTTAGTCAAAATCACTTTAGCAGACATTTCGGCGAAACGCGTCTGTTGGTATGGTCGGTTTCAACAGTGTCAAGTGATCTCCAATAAAGCTATCGTTTTCAAGGGCTGGATCATCGTCTTTTTTCTGCACATTGTGGTCCGTGCCGGGCACAGATCCGTGCACTACATTGGGGTGGTGAGATGGATTTCTTTTTTACATTTCGGACAATACTGGATTGTATGAGAGACCTGCAGACTCCTTGAAAAGCAGAAATGTCTCTTGTGTTATGTAGGATCAGGTCTGTGTTGGATTCCGCTCAGAAATTTTGCAGTGTGAACATGTCTATTCTTTCTGTGGACACCGGAATTTTCATTTCCATGCCAGATGTTTCCGGTGCAGAAATTATGCTCTGTGAACAGCGCAGCAGAATCCCATTGAAATGAATGGGACTCTGCTGCTGCAGAATCTTCCATCTTCCGTAGCCATTCTTTCAGTGGAATACCATGCAGAATACATTGCCACCTATGGGCAATCGCCACTCCCTCAGGATCTCCGGAAATATTCCGGACAGAGAGTACGTAGTGTGAATCGGCCTTAGGGTCTATCCACACTGCAGAGCAGACCTGCACCAACACTATTGGCAGCAATGCAGTCCTGGCGGAATTCAGCCCAAAAAAAAATGAACACGTTCATTCTTTTGGCAGATCCAGAATCCCGAATCCGAACGGTGCAGCAGAATCCCATTGAAAACAACGGGACCCTGTTGCAAGCGGAATGTAATTCAGTAGCATGCATGGACCCTTAAAGGGGTAGTCCAGTGGTGAAAAACGTATCCCCTATCCTAAGGATTAAGTTTGAGATCGCGGGGGGTCCGACAGCTGGGGCCCCCTGCGATCTCTCTGTACGGGGGCCAGGCTCTCCGGCCAGATAGCGGGTGTCGACCCCCGCACGAAGCGGCGGCCGACACGCCCCCTCAATACATCTCAATGGCAGAGCCGGAGATTGCCGAAGGCAGCGCTCCGGCTCTGCCATAGAGTTGTATTGAGGGGGCGTGTCGGCCGCTGCTTCATGCGGAGGTCGACACGCCCCCTTCCCGCGGGCTGTCGGGGCTCCGTACAGGAGATCGCGGGGGGCCCCAGCGGTCGGACCCCCCGCGATCTGCAACTTATCCCCTATCCTTAGGATAGGGGATAAGTTGTTCACCACTGAGTCACCACTGGACGACTCCATTAAAGGGGTCTCCCCTGCCCTGCCTTCCGGAGCTCCACTCGCAGCGTCCGGAAGTTTATTACTCCGAAAGCTGTGTGTGGGCTTCCGTATTCGAGGCCGCCCCCTCATTACGTCGCGCCTGCCCCTCGTGACGGTGGTCGCGCCCCCTTCCCATAGACTTTCGTTGAGGGGGCGGGCGTGACGTCTCGAGGGGGCGGCCTCGAACACGGAAGCCCACACACAGCTTTCGGAGTAATGAACTTCCGGACACTGCGAGCGGAGAAAGTGTCTCTGTTGCCCATAGCAACCAATCACAGCTCAGCTTTCACTTCCCTTTTGCTCAGGTAAAACGAAAGCTGAGCTGTGATTGGTTGCTATGGGCAACAAAGTGAATCTTCCCCCCCCCCCCATCCCAATGTTTACAAAGGTGATCCTGGCCTTTAGGCTGCATATTTATTTTTGGCCTGGCATAAATAGATCCGGCACATGTTTTTTTGGTCCGTCACTATGCGCTGGCTGTTAATAACACAGTGTACTTACCGCACAGCGAGCGGATTGTGAAATGATGAGGCAATCGGCGATATCTGGTTTCATGTCTGACAAGTCCGGGGAGTATAAACCCAAGCAATGGTGATTATACGGCTGATATGTTTCTGGTGGCTGATGTTGTTTGCGACTCATGCAAGCGTCCGTATTACGGTACAATTCAAGGTCACAGTTGTTCAGAGCTATAATACTATACTTATGGGAGTGTATGAAGCCACTTGTATACAGAATAGGGCGGCACAAGAAATAGGAGCTATAGGGACCTTGTGGCTGTATTATATATTTTTTGCACTTTATTGGGTAGGCCAGTGTTTTCCCAACCAGGGTGTCTCCAGCTGTTGCAAAACTACAACTCCCAGCATGCCCGGACAGCCAAAGGCTGTCCGGGCATGCTGGGAGTTGTAGTTTTGCAACAGCTGGAGACACCCTGGTTGGGAGACAATGGTGTAAGCTTGTGACTGGGTGATGATGTCTTTCTCCAGGACTTTAAAGGGGTATTCCAAGAAAAAACTTTTTTTTTTTTTTTTAATATCAACTGGCTCCAGAAAGTTAAACAGATTTGTAAATTACTTCTATAAAAAAAATCTTAATCCTTTCAATAATTATCAGCTGCTGAAGTTGAGTTGTTGTTTTCTGTCTGGCAGTGCTCTCTGCTGCCATCTCTGCTTGTCTCGGGAACTGCACAGAGTAGAAGAGGTTTGCTATGGGGATTTGGTTCTAAACTGGGTGGTTCCCGAGACATGTGTCATCAGAGAGGACTTAGACAGAAAAGAACAACTCAACTTCAGCAGCTCATAAGTACTGAAAGCATTAAGATTTTTTTTAATAGAAGTAATTTATAAATCTGTTTAACTTTCCGGAGCCAGTTGATATAAAAAAAAAAAAAAAAAGTTTTTTTTCCTGGAATACCCCTTTAAGCACTTTCAAGTCATCATTTGCTACTCATTAAGTAAAATATTTCCCGTTTCTTTACGTGGATTTCGGTCTCAAATTACCCCAGAGGTAGCTTACTGGTTTCTTGTTCTCTTCTCCAGCTATATTTGCCCCCAAACTTTCTTGAGCCTAACTCTACCCTGACATTTCTGATATAGTAAACTGAACTTTTTGGGGGACATTTATCATTGTAGGTGTAGGTGCATTTTTCTATGCCCCTTTTTTTGGTAATGTGTAGGTGCATCAAATTTCCTAAATGAATTTATTCGTCGTGCCAAATTTTGAGACTTTTTAATCCTGCTGCGCAAAAATTTGCGACTTTTCCACATACATACCAAAAAGCTAAGCTAGGTGTATTTTTGCGACTTTATGGAAGCGTTTGTGCCAAAATTTGTGACTTTTCACAAAAGTCACACTTGATAAATACATGACCACTGCATTAGAGATGAGCGAACTTACAGTAAATTCGATTCGTCACAAACTTCTCGGCTCGGCAGTTGATGAGTTATCCTGCGTAAATTAGTTCAGCCTTCAGGTGCTCCGGTGGGCTGGAAAAGGTGGATACATTCCTAGGAAAGAGTCTCCTAGGACTGTATCCACCTTTTCCAGCCCACCAGAGCACCGGAAAGCTGAACTAATTTATGCAGGAAAAGTCATCAACTGCCGAGAAGTTCGTGACGAATGGAATTTACCGTAAGTTCGCTCATCTCTACACTGCATAGTGAAAAGGATAAATGTTGTGCTGCAAGTCAACATTGTAAAGAATGTCTATTTGAAAAGTATAAAAAAAGTCGCCAAAAAAAAACGCACCTATATAGACAACAAAACAGCTCTAAATTAAATGATAAATTTCTCCCTTTGAGAATGTCATCAAAAGGCAAAAGCCAACACTTTGTATACTCTGTATCATTGACCGTTTCAATGTTTTAACCTGTTGCAGGTCACGATGAAGAAGGTTAAGCGGTATTTCACAAGGGCCCTCCATCGGATACAGAAGGGTCCGGGTTATACCTACAAAGAGCTGCTGATCTGGTTCTGTAACAACACCAACACTCATGGCCCGAAGCGAATTATCTCCGAGGGACCCAAAAAGAGGGTCATGTGGTTCCTCCTGACCCTAGTTTTCGCCGCCCTTGTCTTGTGGCAATGGGGCATTGTCATACAAACGTATTTGTCCTATGGGGTTAGTGTGTCTCTCTCCATTGGCTTCAACACCATGGTATTTCCTGCGGTGACCATCTGCAATGCCAATCCTTACAAGTGAGTATGAAGAGTCATCTACTGCCATTAGAACGGGTTTGACTGGTATCTCATCCGGTCGTCTCTTCTCATTTCAGATACTCACGTGTTAAACCTTTCTTACAAAATCTGGATGAGCTGGTTGAAACCGCCCTGGAACGCATCCAGTTCTCCAGCCAGAGGGACATTAGCGTGTCCAGAAACGCCAGCCAAAATGTCACCCTCGACCCCAGTTTGTGGAACCACATACCGCTAGTGGTCATTGACGAACAAGACCCGGACAATCCATTGATCTATAACATCTTTGATAGCAGCACAGACTATTCTCAGATTAACACCACCCAAGGCAACCAAACGTCCTACGCGGAGAGATATAAAGTGGCCATTCAACTAGTAAGTGTGATAGTCGTGAATGTGGTCTCCAAACCTTGACCTAGTGTTGAGCGCGAATATTCGAAATGCAAATTTTTACCGCGAATATCGGAACGTCGCAATTTTGAGAATATTTAGAATATAGCGCTATATATTCTTAATGACGAATGTTTGTACTATGTAAAAGAAAGTGATAGTGTTAGATAGGGTAGGTTAGTTTAGCAGATAGGTTCTAGTGTAGGATATAGAGTTAGTTAGCTGAAAGATATAATCGCGCATGCGCATTATACGAATTTCATTATGATTTTTGCATGGAAAAAAAAAGAGTTAACGAATATTCGTCCATATATGCGCGAAATATCGCAAATTCGAATATGGCCCCTGCCGCTCATCACTACAATATCGCTCATCACTACTGTGTGGACTTACAGCTCTTGCAAAACTACCAATCCCAGCAGGCCCGGACAGCCGTTGGCTGTCCGGGCCTGCTGGGAGTGGTAGTTTTGCAACGTCTGGAGGTCAACAGTTTGGAGACTGTGCCAACTGTAGTCACTGTTACAGTATGGTTTCAACATGGTAGCAGTTGTGGTTGCTACCTTCATATCAACTTTTTACCACAGTGTGTCAGATCGGCTTGAGATATTTCGATTAAATTTGATAAAAATATAGTAGAGTTTAGGGATGTTCCAATACCGACAATCTCCGCAGGCCAAGAGTAAGACAGATCATGTTATTCATTGGCTGCGGGGATTGCCCGGGAGTTTTAAAGAAAAACTGTCTCCCTGATCATTCACACAAAACCCAATACACTGGTTAATAGCGTGGGTGACCTGGAGACCAAAGTGGGATTATTTCATGTATTTGGTCCAATTGTTCCTGTGGTATCGCCTGGTGAAGTTCCGTTGCAGTATTCAGATCATTTTGCGCAGGAGGCGGGACCATGCCGGCTGGCTATCACTGCCTCTTTCCTTCTCCTTTTATTGCCACCCCCTCAATTTGCATAATCATCTTCTGCCACTCCACATCCCGGTGACGTGGAGACGCTGGTCACGTGAGCGCTCTGCTCTGAAGCTGGAGCGCATGCGCACTACTAGATTGGCAGAGCGCTGTCAGCAAGCACAGCTCTCACGTCATTATGAGCGCATGCGCTCCTGCTACAGAGCAGAGCGCTCACGTGGCCGGCGACTCCACATCACCCAGTGTATTGGGTTTAGTGTGGGTGATCAGGGTGATGGTTTTCCTTTAAACATCCTGCTGCCGGTTCAAATTCATGGTGAAGTATAATTTAACTGTCCGGCAGGCAAGTGCAGAGAATATTTAGTACAGGGGCTGGAAGAGGGGACAGAGTGGGCAGGGGGGAGAAGAATTATTGGGGGCTAAGAGTGAGGGGGAAGAGAAGACATTACTGTGGGGGCAGGGAAAGGGCAAAGGCAGCGCTGCTGCAGTCGGCAATGCAGGGTGGATGAACAGCATATGGGTACATTCAGACGAGCGGATTTTCTGCGCATATTTTGCTGCGGATCCACCGCTGAAGGACCTCTGTATGCTGCCTTTACATGTGCCTGCTTGTAGCAGCAATACACCGCTACGAGCAGACACACTGCTATGTGCAAGTCGCTGCGCGCATGCGCAGTATACTCACACATCATGGCAGCTCTCGGCCTAGCTCATAGAGCAGGGGGAGCGGCCGAGATGTGTGCGAGTACACCGCGCATGCGCGGCGACTCACACACATTGCTTCATTGTGTCTGCACGTAGCGGCATATTGCCACTCTGAGCAGGCACATGTAAAGGCAGCATACAGAGCTCCTTCAGCGGCGGATCCGCAGCATAAGATACGCTGTAAATCCGCTCCTCTGAACGTACCCTATGACTGCTTGGGATTCAGGAGACTGGGAAAGCTGGGTGGCATGCAGTATGCCGTATCTAGAGTATACAGCTTAGATGGACTGCTGTTGGGTTGGTATATATAATTTACTGGTGCAAATCCACAAAGGTAATTTAAGACTTTGCCTAAAGCTTGGAAACAACATCATAAAATACATATAAAACGTCCACAAAAGTCAATAAGATGTGCCAGCCACGATGTTGTAAACGTGAGAGGTAGGAGATCTGGGGTGACCTCGCATGGGTGCTCTTTGTGACCATAAATTGGTAAAAGGTTGCACCTGGTGGAACACGATGTGAGATTATAAAACGTTTCTGATATGATTGTGCTTGTAAACCTTTGCTGTGTCTGGCCTGAATAAGCAACATACACTGCTCAGAAAAATAAAGGGAACACTTAAACAACACAATGTAACTCCAAGTCAATGACACTTCTGTGAAATCACACTGTCCACTCAGGAAGAACACTGATTGACAATCAATTTCACATGCTGTTGTGCAAATGGAACAGACAACAGGTGGAAATGATAGCAATTAGCAAGACACCCCCAATAAAGGAGTGCTTCTGCAGGAGGTGACCACAGACCACTTCTCAGTTCCTATGCTTCCTGGCTGATATTTTGGTCACTTTTGAATGCTGGCGGTGTATTCACTCTAGTGGTAGCATGAGATGGAGTCTACAACCCACACAAGTGGCTCAGGTAGTACAGCTCCTCCAGGATGGCACATCAATGTGAGCTGTGGCAAGAAGGTTTGCTGTGTCTGTCAGCGTAGTGTCCAGAGCATGGAGGCGCTACCAGGAGACAGGCCAGTACATCAGGAGACGTGGAGGAGGCCGTAGGAGGGCAACAACCCAGCAGCAGGACCGCTACCTCTGCCTTTGTGCAAGGAGTAGCAGGAGGAGCACTGCCAGAGCCCTGCAAAATGACCTCCAGCAGGCCACAAATATGCATGTGTCCACTAAAACGGTCAGAAACAGACTCCATGAGGGTGGTATGAGGGCCCGACGTCCACAGGTGGGGGTTGTGCTGACAGCCCAACACTGTGCAGGACGTTTGGCATTTCCCAGAGAACACCAAGATTGGCAAATTTGCCACTGGTGCCCTGTGCTCTTCACAGATGAAAGCAGGTTCACACTGAGAACATGTGACAGATGTGACAGAGTCTGGAGACACCGTGGAGAACGTTCTGCTGCCTGCAACATCCTCCAGCATGACCGTTTTGGCAGTGGGTCAGTAATGGTGTGGGGTGGCATTTCTTTGGGGGGCCACACTGCCCTCCATTTACTTGCCAGAGGTAGCCTGACTGCCATTAGGTACCGAGATGATATCCTCAGACCCCTTATGAGACCATATGCTGGTGCAGTTGGCCCTGGGTTCCTCCTAATGCAAGACAATGCTAGACCTCATGTGGCTGGAGTGTGTCCGCAGTTCCTGCAAGAGGAAGACATTGATGCTATGGACTGGTCCACCCGTTCCCCAGACCTGAATCCGATTGAGCACATCTGGGACATCATGTCTCGCTCCATCCACCAACGCCACGTTGCACCACAGACTGTCCAGGAGTTGGCGGATGCTTTAGTCCAGGTCTGGGAGGACATCCCTCAGGAGACCATCCACCACCTCATCAGGATCATGCCCAGGCGTTGTAGGGAGGTCATATGGGCACGTGGAGGCCACACACACTACTGAGCCTCATTGTGACTTGTATTAAGGACATTACATAAAGTTGGATCAGCCTGTAGTGCGGTTTTCCACTTTGCTTTTGAGTGTGACTCCATATCCAGACCTCCATGGGTTGATACATTTGATTTCCATTGATAATTTTTGTGTGATTTTGTTGTCGGCGCGTTCAACTATGTAAAGATGAAAGTATTTCATACGATTAGTTCATTCATTCAGATCGAGGATGTGTTATCTTAGTGTTCCCTTTATTTTTTGCAAACCATGGCCCCAAAGGGACTTAATGAACAATTATCGTTTTCTTGTTTCATTTAGAGGTATTGGGAAGAGATCCACGGACAGGACCCACTGAGGGTGGCCCATTTGAGGTAGCCAGGGGAGATCCCAGTGGATCTTAAGGATTTAGGTGCCACCCATATAGCTAGGGAAACTTAGGGTGCAACAGGAGGTTCCTGATCTTCGGTACCGCCCTTTTTAGGGCGTCCATGCCGCTTAGGTTGAGGTGATCCAGACTAGGACCCAACAGGGCTAGAACAGGTCTCCCTAGGTCCACTCTAATCCCCCCTCCTCTCTCCCTAAAATAGGGTTATCCAGTCCACTAATCATTCCGTGGATCTCTGATTCCCCCCCCCCCCCAAATAACAACACTAAACCATAAACTATTCTTCTTTACTATATTCCCCATTTTACACATTTACATATCTATATAAATTCTATAGTCGATTTGCTAATATGCATTTATACTACTTTTGTTGTCCATTTTCTTGTACCCATCTTTACCAATGATTTAGAAAACTAGTATTTACATTGTATTCTAAGACATCACTATGTCCTCCAGTATTGACTCCTATGAAAC